>NC_080167.1:27229444-27529444 GCF_950295315.1 Erinaceus europaeus
CTACAGCAAAACTACACACACTCACAGGTATTTACGTGCTTTTGCATACTGCTTCCCCTTTTTAAATTCTTGGGAGAACTACACTTACAGAAATGTGTTCATGTGTCACTTCTTTTTTTTTTTTTCCATTTTACTTAAGACTAATTGTGGATTACATTATTTTAAGATTACAATTCCACACCACACACCTACCTCCAAAGTTCTGTGTCCCCACTCTCTCATCTCCCAAAGATAACCACCATATTTCTCACAAGTCTGAGAAACAATTTGCTTGTTTCTGTATTGTTCTTTTTTTTGCAAGTTCATGTCTTCAGTTCTCTAGGTTCCACATATGACCGAAACCATCTGGTTATTGCCTTTCATCTCTTTACTTATTTTGATAAGCATTAGTTACCTCCAGTTTCATCCATTTGTCTCAATGGATTGTGTCACTTCTTGAAATACAGCACATGTATAAACAATAAACAGAAAGCTACATTTCTCTTTATCTTGCTACTAGATAGCACTGAGTTCTACATTTAATGCTAAGCCATAAATAACTCTTCAGGAAAAAAAATATTTTCTCTCATTTAATTACTTATGGTTGTTAGAGGGAAACTCTTCTGTTCATAAAAATTATAAGATCTATTACTACTTCCAAAAGCATCCCAAAAAAGCTTTCTACAGCTATGAAAATATTTTAACTATGCTGTCCAATATAATAAGATGCAAGTCACAGGTGGTTATAGAGCACTTGGAATGAGGCTAATGCAACTGAGGAATTAAAAATTTTATCTTATCTTAAATAAACAGCACAAGTGATTAGTGACTACCTTACTGGACATTATAGGTATAAAATACAATAATATTTTATATGTTACATACCTAAAGCATTGATATAAGAAGTTATAGCAAATTTATTAGTCACGGTTAAATCAGAAAACATTCTAGTAACTTTATGACCTTTTTCACATTTTAAAATTATTACTGTTCATCATAGTTCTTAAGGTAATCATCATGTAATAGTCACACACATATTGTTGCTAAAACATTGTGATGTGCCTGGGCTATAGCTCACCCAGTAGAGAACACACGTTGCTGTGCAGGAGGTTTTGAGTTTGAACCTTGACACAAGGGAGCTTATGGAAAGGATAAGGAATAGTACTGTGATGTCCCTTCTCCCTCTCTACCTCTCCCTCTCTTCTCTGTCTCACTGTCTGTCTCTCTATGAAGGCAAAATATTTAAAAATAGGAGATATCTCAGCAGTAAAGCACTGGACTTGCATGCATGAGGTTCCTGGTTTGACCCCTAAGCAGAGCAGAAGTAGAAAAACTTTTTGGGTCTCTGTTTTAGTGTAACTGAAGACTGTTTGGTGCCTATATGTTGTGGACTATATGAACTCTTAAGTGGAATTCTTCTTATTTTGCCTGATGTTATGCTTGAAGATGTGATGGACAAGCTTATCCAAGCAGATACACTTTTAGTCCTTGTTAACCACCCATCACCTGCAATACAACAAGGAGTTATTAAGGTAACTGTATTAGGTGTATTACTTAAACTTAATTACAAGCATAGTTTAAAATGTAAGTAGACATATTAAAATAGACCTAAAGTTTTATTTATATCTAGTAATAATAAGCTAATAATCTGTTAGCTCTTACTCATAATCTGTATGCATTATCATCCACTGTTAAGTATTTCTGACATACTGACTCACTGATACATCTTTAAGGCTACCAGTTACAAGGAACACATAATTCGTTAGAAATCTCTCCTAAAGCGTAGCATCAAATCTTCAGCATTTACTTCAGGTTTCAGCTGAGATCTGATCAAAGAAGGCCTGCTCACTTCTCAAAATAACTTCCCTCCAACCCTAGCCCTTAATTATCCTATGGTATCACCCTATTATGTCACAGAATTTTAAAAAATTATTTTTGTACTTTTTTTAAATCACCCACACTGAGCTATAAATTATGTGAGATTAACCGTTTTGTATCTTGTTTAATAGCTGTTCAGTATGATGTTAAATAAATGAATACTATCTATGAATGGCTTTAATTAGAAAACAACCCAGTACTGAAATATGATCTTCTAAAGAATCTCATTTACTTTAGTTTGTTTAGGATGTTTTTTACTCACTTACAATCCAGTTCATATTTATTAAGCCTCTATTCCACTGGTCCGTTTGCTACTTGGAAGATAATATAAGCCCTCACATTTAAGCAGTTTCTAGTCAAATACAGAAAAGAGACACGAGGTCAGGCAGGTGTGCACCAGGTTCAGCACACATATTTCCATGCACAGGAACCCTGTTTAAGCCCCTGCTCCTATCAAATTAAAAAAAAAAAAAAGGAAAAAGTTGCTAGGAGTAGTATATTTGTAGTACTGGCACTGAGCTCCAGCAAAAACCCTGGTGTGAATAAATAAGTAAATAGAAGGGAGTAAAGAAAGATGGAGGGAGGTGAAGGGGGGAGGGAGGAAGGAAAGGGACACATTTTCAACAAAGTGAAACATAAGAGATTGTGTGGTGGAGAGATCCTCCTTTCTCCATTTAATAGTTTGGGCCTCCTTATCAAAAATTAGATGTCCATAGGTGTGGGGGCTTATTTCTGGGCTCTCAATTCTATTCCACTGGTCAGTATGTCTATTTATGTTCTAGTACCAAGCAGTTTTGATCAAAATGGCTCTGTAATACAATTTTAAATATGAAAGTGTGATGTTCCAGTTCTGTCCTTTTTTTTCACAAGATTGCTTGGCAATTTTAGATCTTTTCTGATTACAGATAAACATTTGTAGCTTTTGTTCTATCCTCCTAATAAAACTAGTTGGGATCTTAATGAGAATTGCATTAAATTTGTATGACTCTGAGTAGTATATTCATTTTGATGATGTTAATTCTTCCAACCCATGAACATGGACTGTTTTTCCATTCCCCTTCTTTGTGTCTTCTCCTATTTCCTTTAATAGTGACTCATAATATACAAGTCTTTCACTTCTTCGGTTAGGTCTATTCCTAGATATTTTACTGTTTTTGTTGCTATAGTAAATTGAATTGATTTCTGGATTTCTTCTGCTATCTTAATGTTTTCATAGAGAAATGCCACTAACTTTTGTATGTTAATTTTGTAGCCTGACATTTTACTATATTGCCTGATAATCTCCAAAAGCTGCCTGCCGGATTCTTTAGGTTTTTCTTATTTCTTTCTTTCTTTCTTTCTTTTTTTTTTTTGAGTTTTTGACCCATGTTTATTTGAACCAAAATCTTAGAATCAGCGTGTTTTACGGATACATTTGTGTTATATGCAAGACAAGTTTTGTGGTTACTGACATTTCTAAGAAATGAACTATACTATATTTCTTGCTAGCTAAGCATTTGTTCTATCTAATACTTTATCAGTAGTTAATAAGCAAAGCAAAAGCATACAATGTATTTCTGCTGTCTCTAGCAAAGGAAAATAATCTCTTGTTTCTATCTGGGCAGTTAACTGCATGGCCATGGCAATAGCAATAGTAAAACACTAAAATTTCTTCCTTTCTTTCTTTCTTTCTTTCTTTCTTTCTTTCTTTCTTTCTTTCTTTCTTTCTTTCTTCCTTCCTTCCTTCCTTCCTTCCTTCCTTCCTTTCTTTTTCTTTCTTTTTTTAATTTTTAATTATAAAATCAAAACACTGCCAAGACCATAGGATAAGAGTGGTACAACTCCACACAATTCCCACCACCAGATCTCCATATCCCATCCCCTCCCCTGATAGCTTTCCTATTCTTTATCCCTTTGGGAGTATGGACCCAGGGTCATTATGGGGTACAGAAGGTGGAAGGTCTGGCTTCTGTAATTGCTTCCCTGCTGAACATGGGCATTGGCAGGTCAACCCATACTCCCAGCCTATTTCTCTCTTTCCCTAGTGGGGCGGGGTTCAGGGGAACCAGGGCTCCAGGACATATTGGTGGGATCGTCTGTCCAGGGAAGTCTGGTTAGCATCATGTTAGCATCTGGAACCTGGTGGCTGAAAAAAGAGTTAACATATAAAACCAAACAAATTGTTGACTGATCATAAACCTAAAGGCTGGAATAGTTCATATGAAGAGTTGCTTGGAACATTCCTACTTATGACCACAGAATGTGAGCTCAGATCTATAGGGGTGCAGAGGTCACATAGGCTCCTAAGCTGAATATGGGCCTCAGATCAGATCAAATCGTTGGGATTTACAGTCACAATATTTATACCCCTTTCCCATATTTGGGAGCTACTCTCTTCCCTGATCCAGCTTTCTGGTCCATGACATCATCTCCCCAGACAATAACTTAGATCCACCTACATATCAGATGTCAGGCTCAGGAAAAAAAAAAAAACTAGTATAGTCATGGGTTCTTTGGAATATAACTAAAATAGTACTAATAACTATCTACAAAACAGAGACCCCTCCAACTCTTCATGTGAATCTATGTATATTCTCATATCATCTGCAAATAGTGAGAGTTTGGATTCTTCTCTTCCAATCTGTATCCCTTTAATTCCTTGCTCCTGCCTGATTGCTATGGCAAGAACTTCCAACACTATGTTGAATAGTAATGGTGATAGTGGGCAGCCCTGTCTAGTAGCTGATCTGAGGGCACATGCTTCCAGTTATTCACCATTGAGTATGATGTTGGCTATAGGTTTGCTATATATAGACTCTATATTTTGAGGAATTTTTCATCTATTTCCATTTTTGTAGCATTTTGATTATAGGATGTTGGAGAAAACAGGGGGGCTATTGGTTTTTGTTAAAGACTCGCTCTGCACCTATTGATAAAACCATGTGGTTTTTGGTCTTGCATTTATTGATGTGGTGGATCACATTGATTGATTTACATATATTAAACCAACCTTGCATCCCTGGGATAAACCCCACTTGGTCATGATGAACAGTCTTTTTAATATATTGTTGTATCCAGTTGGCTAGAATTTTGTTCAGTATTTTAGCATCTATTTTCATCAGAGATAATCAGTCTGTAGTTTTCTTTTTTCATTGTATCCCTGTCTCCTTTTGGTATCAGAGTGATATTGACTTCATCGAAGCTGAAAGGAAATATTCCTGTGTCTTCAATCATTTTAAGGAACTTTAAAAGTAGAAGTATTAACTCTTCCTTGAAGGTTTTGTAGAATTCATTTGTAAAACCGTCTGATCCAGGACTCTTATATTTGGGAAGGTTCTTGGTAACTGTTATAATTTCTTTGGCTGTGATTGGCTGTTCATATTTTTTAGTTCCTCTTTATTTAATGTTGGAAGTTTGCAGGTATCTAGGAACTCGTCCATTTCTTCCAGGTTCTATAGCTTAGTGGCATAGAAACCTCGTGGTTCATAGAAACCTCGTATGAAACTTTGGATTTCTGTGGTATCTGTTGTAATATCTCCTCTTCCATTTACAATCCTATTTATTGAGTCTTCTACCCCCCCCCCTTTTTTGTGAGTCTGACTAAGGGTTTGTCAATTTTGTTTACTCTTTCAAAGAACCAACATTTAGCTTTGTTGATCTTTTGTATGCTCCCTTTTTTTCAGTATTATTTATTTCTGCCCTAATTTTAGTTATTTCAATCCTCCTGGTTGTTTTAAGATTCCTTTGTTCCTCTTCTTCTAAGCCTTTAAGGTGTGCAACCAGGTTGTTTACTTGTGCTTTTTCTTGTTTCCTAATGTTTGTTTTTATGGCTATGCACTTCCCTCTCAATACTGCCTTATCTGTGTCCCAAATATTTGATAGCTCATGTCTTCCTTTTCATTGACTTTTCAAAATATTTTGATTTCTTCCTTAATTTCTTCATTGACCTAGTGGTTATTAAGTAGTGTACTATTCAGTTTCCATATTTTGAAACTTTTTCTAATTTTCTGTTTGTTGTTAAGTGTTAATTTTATTCCACTGTGGTCTGAGGAAGATGTTTGGGATGATTTCATTGTTCTTGAATTTATTGATACTTTCTTTATAGTCTAACATATGCTCTATCCCTCGGAGCCCCAGTGGCGCAATCGGTTAGCACACACTACTTACACATATGGTCTGTCCTTGATAATGTCCCATGTGGACTTGAATAGAATGTGTATTGCAGTTTCTTGGGGTGAATGACTCTGAAAATGTCTACTAGTTCTAGTTTATCTCTTCATTTAATTCCCTCATTTGTTTATTAATTTTCTACCTGTATGATCTCTCAGATTGAGAGAGTGCAGTGTTGAAGTCTCCTACTATTACTGTTTTTCTATTGATGTATTGCTGTAGCTCTTCCAGTAGATGTTTGATGTATTTAGGTGACCTCTCGTTGGGTGCGTAGATGTTAATAATTGTTAAGTCTTCTTGGTTGACGGATCCTCTGAGCATTAAATAATGTTCATCCCTATCTTTTATTACTTTATTTATTTTAAAAACTATTGAGTCAAATGTAAGAATAGCTGTTCCTGTCCCTTTTTTGTGGTCCATTAGCTTGTATGATAGTTTTCCATCCTTTTATTTTGAGTCTGTGTTTGTCTTGTTGAGTTTGGTGGGATTCCTGCAGACAACATGTTATTGGGTTGTGTCTTATGATTCACCTTCCTACTCTATGCCTTTTAATAGGTGAAGTCAGGCCATTGACATTTGTTAATATTATAGGTTTAAGATATTTTAGTGCCATTATTTAAAAATTTTAGAGTGTTATATATGGCATGTTTATGATGATGTTGTGATTGTTTATAGGAACCCTTTCAAAACTTCTTTCAGGGTAGGCTTGGTAATCCTGTAATTATTGCATCAATTAGTGTTTGGATGTTGTCCTCATTCTTATGTGCTTCTACATTTGGGGGGTGTTTATCTGGGCTTTTGGCCTGATTCATTCCTCCAACGTTTCTTCTTGGTTTAACGATTATATATGATGTGTTATGAGGTCCCTAATCACACTTTCCTAGATTGACTTGTGTCTAAGTATGGTATTTAATGAATTCACAGTTGTGGAATTTAACAGTTGTTTTAATGTTGTCTCAGTCCCTAAGGTGAAGCACAGTGGTTGTTAATCTCTTTTATGTTCTTTATGTTCCCTGCAGGCTATGGAGCCTGAAAGCTTTTTAATTGTAAGTTGATGTTTTAGTTTAATAATTCAGTCCTGACCAAGAGATAAAACAGGTTGGGAGAGAGATAGCATAGTGGTTATGCAAAGAGACTCCCATGCCCCAAGAGTCCAAAGCCCCAGGCCCAGTTTGCTGCACTGCTAGCAATCAGAGCCGAGCCCAACAGCAGTTGTTGGCCCTGTGAGTTTCTATACAAATTATGTTTGTACTCTGTGGGTTCTGAGGCAGTTATTCACCATGTCTCTCAATTCATCAGGAAAACAGTTTGCGAAGGTTCCCACTGTACAGCCCCACCTCTGTACCACCAGGAGTGTAGATCTTCTCCTGAGTTTCCCAGTCAGTTATGTGCCCCCTGATGTCAGCACAGGGCCTCCCTGCTGCTGCTTCATCCTCCAGGGGACAGTAGCAGTGGAGACTCACTGTTGCAGTTGGTGAGCCTTAGGGGATTCTCTCCTCTGTTCAGCAGTCTTTTTTTGTTGATAAAACTCAGACCAGAGGTGGCACCTCAACTGGCAAACTGACACACCAGCCTCTCCTGAGTAGGTACTGGGTTTTAGCCCCAGGAATATCCCTTCAATCTTCTCTGTCCACAAGCCACATGTTTGCCTTACCTACAGTTCCTGAACACCAGAATCTTGAATGAAATGAGTTTGGAAGGAAAAGTAGGGAAGTTGGCTTACATATGCAGAATTTAAGATATTAGGGATGTGCAGAAAATTAGAGCTATTCTCAAGGTTAATAATCTGTTAGGTCTATAAATAGAGGGACATATATTAATTAATTAATTTTCTTATTGCCACCAAGCTTATCTCTGGGACTTGGTGCTGGCACTACAAATCCAATGCTCCTGGTAGCCATGTATTTCTTTTTCCAATCTTTATTACATAGGAAAGAGAGAAATTGAGAGGTGGGGAAATAAAAAGAGGGAAAGAAAAATAAACATCTGCAGACCGGCTCCACCACTTGTGAAGAGGACCCCCCTGCAGGTGGGGAGAGGGGGCTCAAACCAGGTCCTTGATCTTGGTAATATGTGTGCTTAACTGGGTGTGTCACCACCCAGCCAGGCTATCTATATTTGTGTAGATACATGTTCACACAAAAAATACATTTGCAGAGAGAACATATTACAATGTCAGCTAATTTTTTCCCTTCAGAAATTTATACAGATATTTAAGTTACACACAGCTGAGGCTTCCAGTCTCCTAACTGTTCATACTCAAATCAGTTAGTTTACCTCTCACAAAATTATTAAGATCTCCAAGATAGAAGCAGCTTTGACACTGCATAGTAGTCAAAGTTCATTTTTGCTTTGCTATACAAGCAGCTTTTTTTTTTCGCTCTCTATCTATGCATATAAATCAAACAATAACAAACACAAGCATAGTGCTCTGTGTGGAATGTGTAAACTTTATAAAATTTGGTCTATTATCTAAATTCTTCATTTTTCCTTAGCTATTAGATGCATATTTTAATAGAGCATCTAAAGAGCAAAAAGATAAATTTCTGAAGAATCGTGGCTTTTCTTTGCTCGCCAACCAGTTGTACCTTCATCGTGGAACTCAGGAATTATTAGAATGCTTCATTGAAATGTTCTTTGGTCGACGTATTGGCCTTGATGAAGAGTAAGTGGGTTTTCCCTTCTGTCATAGTTAGCATTCATTTATCTAAAACATAAATTCATAAAATCTCTCTTAAAATTATTTACAAAGAGCACTGCTTACCTTTGCCTTTGGTTGTGCTGGGAATTGAACCTGAGACCTCGGAGCCCAGGCATGAAAGTGGCTTTGCATAACCATTGTTTTCTCCCCAGCCCTCCTACTTATTATTAAGTAAACCAGTTCAAACTTTGAGGAATCTACTTATTAGTTAATCTGCAATAATGCAATAAGATGTTTTATTTTCTTATAACTTTCAGACCTTTCAAGACAATTCTTCCTTATCATTTTTCACAGCAGCTTAGAGGAAAAAAAAAAAAAACAGGACATATGTGACAAATAACAAAAATGAGATATATAATGTTTAAATAACTTCCCTCTCATGACAGAGTAAACTAGCATTGGGTCAAAATATTAAATCCATTCCTTTTGCTAGACCTCTTTATACCACACCACAGCCTCTCAAGTATTATGTGAAATTATTGTTTTCATTGTTATTAACAGCTATTGTTACTTTTTTCCTGTGTACTTGTGAACTAAATGGGAGGGTTTTTTTTATACCTAAAGCATTCACAGCCAAATTAAAGTGTTACAAACCATGAAATTGTGTGTATACCTTGGGCAGACTTTTTACCTTGTTGTTGGGGAGACTTGTTAGTCAAAACAAGCTTAAGAACCTTTGATTCCTAAATTCACTTTCATATCTTCAATATCAGATTAACAAAATGGTGTATAGTGCAATAATTTTTCCTTATTCCTTGTCTAATTGTGTCTAACATGCCCTTTACTATATCTTTTTTATTACAGATATGACCTAGAAGATGTGAAAAACATGGGACTTTTTCAGAAGTGGTCTGTCATTCCTATTCTTGGACTAATAGAGACCTTTCTGTATGACAACATGCTTTTGCATAATACTCTTTTACTTCTTCTCCAAATATTAAATTCTTGTTCTAAGGTAGCAGATATGTTGTTGGATAATGGTCTACTCTACGTGTTATGTAATACAGTAGCAGCCCTGAATGGATTAGAGAAGAAGTAAGTTTTTTGATTAGCGATTTCATAATGATTAATAATATTGTAATTTGACAGGGTTACAATCCCATACAGTTCCCACCATCAGAGTTATGTGTCCCATCCCCTCCACTGGAAACATCCCTGTTTTTTTCTTTTGTTTTGTTTTGTTTTTTTGTTTGTTTGTTTTTTACCAGAGCACTGCTCAGCTCTGACTTATGGTGGTGTGGGGAATTGAACCTGGGACCTTGGAGCCTCAGGCATAAGAGTCTCTTTGTATAACCATTATGCTATATACCCCCACCCTAAACTTCCTTATTCTTTGTCCCTCTGGTATTATGAAACAAAATTCTGTATGAGGTACAGAAGGTGGAAGGTCTAAGTTCTGTAATTGCTTTTCCACTGGACATGGGCATTGGCAGGTGGATCCATACCTCCAGCATATTTCTGTCTTTCCCTAGTGGGGCAGGGCTCTGGGGAGATGAGATTCTGGGACACGTTGGTGAAGTCATCTTCCCAGAGAGGTCAGGATACCATCATAGTAGCATCTGCAACTTGGTGGCTGAATGGCAGTAAGATATAAAGTTGGACAAATTGTTTAATAAACAAGAACCCAAAGGTAGGGAGAGCGCAGATGAAATTAGGGATCTTCATGTGAAGAAGCTAGGAAGTCTATTTTAGATATGTTCCAAGGGGTCCATGACTTTAGTAATTTTTGCCTGAGTCTGATAGCTAACATGCAGTCTTCAAGACCTCTTCTGTCATGGACAGTGAAGCAATGTTTAGTTTCTTTCTCTCTCAAAAAACAAAACAAACAAGCAAAAAAGACATCTGTTAAGTGCTATCAAAAGGGAAAACTTTGTAATAGTTTATGTTCAAGCATTTAATTTTTAATGATATTTAAAGGATTCTTTTTTATACAAAACTGACTAAATTAAATTCAGAAGGAGACACATTTTCCATCATTTTGAAAAAAAGCCTGACTAAAAATAGGATGTTTACCTGACCTGCTTTTATGACCTTAAAAACAAGTAGAATAAATTTATCCACATATTTGCCAACTACTCAGTGCAGTAGACCACATAACTAGCAAATCTGTCTCACTTCAAAAGATGTTTTGAACTCACCACACTTTCCTATTTTTAATATACTATGCCATTACTTACTATCATAATTTTTATTTGTGAAGCTAGAATTTCACACACTTAGATTTTTTTTTTAATAAAATGGAAATATTGACAAGACTACAGCATAAGAAGGGTACATTCCCACACAGTGCCCACCTCCAGAGCTCCATACCCAATAACTTGATATCTTCCCTATTCTTTATCCTTCTGGGAGCATGGACCCAGGATCATTGTGGGGTGCATAAGGTGGAAGGTCTGGCTTCTGTAATTGCTTCTCCACTGGACTTGGGCATTGGCAGGTCGATCCATACTCCCATCTTGTTTCTGTCTTTCCCTAGTGGGGCAGGGATCTGGGGAGGTGGGGCCCTCTGCCCAAGAAAGTTGGGTTGGCATCATGGTATTATCTGGAACCTGGTGACTGAAAAAGAGTTAAGATATAATGAAGAACAAATTGTTGACTAATCATAAACCTAAAGGCAAGAATTTTGCAGATGAAGATTTGGGGTCTCCATTTTGGAAAAAGCTAGTAGATCTGTTTTCTCTCTTTTTCCAGAGGGCCCATGACTTTACTAGGTTTTGCCTAAGCCTGACTTCTAATATGCAGGTGGGCCCAGGTTATTGTCTGGGGAGATGGTGTTATAGTTGGAAAAAGGACTAAAAAGATGGATCAGGGAAGAGAGTAGCTCCCAAATATGGGGAAAGTTTATAAATATTGTTAACTGTAAACCCCATGGATTTAATCTAGGGCCCATATTCAGCACAGGAGCCTATATAACGTCTGCATCCCTGTGGGTCTTAGTTGGCATTCTGTGGTCATGACTAGGAACATTCCAGGCTGCACTAATTTTGGGATCCATCTTCCTCAGGTAGTTGGTAGAGTATGTTGTCCAACCTCCCCACTGAGAATGGAACAAATTGTTTAATAAACAGGAACCCAAAGGTAGGGATAGAGCAGATAAAATTATTTTTTCTTCTTTCTTCCTCTCTTCTTGATTTTTTTTTAATAGTAGAGACAAAGAAAAATTAAAAGAAATGGGGAAGATAAATAGGGAGAAAGAAAGTCACCTGAAACACTACTGCACTGCTTGAGAAGCCATGTAGGTGGGGACTGGGGGCTTGAACCTGGGTCCCTGTACATCGTAGCATACGTGCTGTACCAAATGCGCCCTTGCAAGACTATATACGTTTTGACAGGAGTTACAGCAAGCCCTGTTATTTCTATTGCAGCACGTAATCTCTATTACTTGGTATCTAATGAGTAGACATGAGTAAGTATTGGGTGGATGCATGAATGAATGAATGCTGGTAGAACAGATTGAAGTTTAACCGTTTCTGTCTTATTTTTTCTTTTTCTTTAGTATTCCTCTGAATGAATATAAATTGCTTGCTTGTGATATACAGCAACTCTTCATAGCAGTTACAATCCATGCTTGTAGTTCCTCAGGCTCCCAGTATTTTAGAGTTATTGAAGATCTTATTGTACTGCTTGGATATCTTCAAAATAGCAAGAATAAGAGGACACAGAGTAAGATTTACATTTTATGGACTGGGGGGGTGAGTTTGTAGTAGCCAAAATGTTATTTTAACCTAGTGTCTTCCTTCTCAGAAACTGTTCTATTGAACATTTATCCTTAATTTTGTGATGATACCTATCAGCCTTGATATAATTAGTAATTGACAACATATCATTAATAGATGTGCTGATTTTCTTTACAATTAGAATTAAAAATTTTATGTTGAAGAATACTATCATTGAATTTTCCATAATGGCTAATATTAAAGTGCATATGAAATGGAAAAAAAAATGTGAACAAGTTCTGGTTTAACTTTAAGATTCCTTTTAAAGACAGTTAAAAACATTTACTGCCATCAGGAGTCCATGGTAGTTAAGGAGGAGGACAGGCGATAACGTGCTTGGCAGAGCACTCACCTTGCCATGTGCGAAGAGTGGGTTTGAGCCCCTGGCCACCACATGAGAGACCTGAATGAGAGAAGCTTCATAAGCGGTTTCCCTCCTTTTCTTTGTGTGTCTCTTGGTGCCTCTCTCACTATCAAAAAGTTAAAAAACAAAAACAACAAAAAACCTCTATCATTAGCAGAGGAATCATGCAGGTGCTGCGCTCTAGAAATAACACTAGTGGCAAATAAAAATAAAAACCTGTAGATTAAAAAAATAATTTATGTCTAGTAAAACAATATTGAAAGTTTATATACTGTGTAAATAGATTGGTTCAATTTTTAAAATAATAAGCACATAGCTTGAAAACAGTCCAGTGTCTTCTATTTTTAGATATGGCTGTTGCACTTCAGTTTAGAGTTCTCCAGGCTGCTATGGAATTCATAAGGACCACTGCAAGCCATGACCCTGAAAACCTTTCTGATTCATTCCAATTACCTGCTTCTCACCATCAAGCAGCATTTCAGAAACGGAAGAGCATCACTGGTAAGTACTGAAATAATACGTTAATAGCTATCCATTAAAAGTAGCTTCACTCTTCTGTATTTTAATGTGCCAGTCACATTTCTAAATTTTGAAAGTTAAACTATAAAATTTGAAACTGTTTTCTTCCTAGAGAAAGCTATTCTACTGCTTTCTCTTCAGTGCCATTCTGATTCAGTTACCTCTTGAGTACCTGTTATGTGTCAAGCCCTGTGTTAAATATTAAAGATAATGATGGATAAATCAGACATGTATTTTGCCCACAGACAAATCAGACATGTATTTTAGCACAGTAGAAATGAATAGAGAGTATAAATAGGGACTATTACAGAGATTATGCTGTACATCATAGTTAGGGAAACCCTAAGAAACTGAGATTTCAATATAGATAGACAGATTGAGACTGAAGTCAACAAGTTCGAAAGTCAGAGGAAGCGTGTTAACTGTCAGGATGAACTGCTTATGTCCCTTGGCAGGAAGGAGCCATTTGTTCAGAGTAGGGAAAGAAACCCATTTAGCTAGTGTGTGGTGCTTGATGAGGAAGTGATAATAGATGAAGCTGTAAAGGATGATATGGGCCAGTTCATATGTAAGACTGTAGGCCATTTTAGATTAAAGCTTAATCTCTTGGAAAATTATCAAAAGTTTTGAAGTAGGTGATGTAGATTAAGCAGATCTTCTGCAACCTGTAGAGTGAATCCAAGGAGAAGAAGACAGGTAACAGTATGGTAGGAAGCGGCAGATAATGGTGACTTGGATGTAATTGAATGCCCATGCTACTTTGGCTTGCTGTAAATTTAGTTCCTGTCATCAAATGATACATAATAATATTACCTTAGATTTCTTTATTTTTCTATAAAATCCACCCTGGCCTATATACACATAATTCAGGAAAAATATAAACAGCCACACACACACACACACACACACACACACCTGTGTAAATATATGAACCCTATGTGTACATGTACCTACACATTATTTCCAAATAGTCTAGTTGGTAATTGTTTGATGTTTAATAACTCTCGCAGTCTCAAGGGGATTTTAAATCAAAATATTTTTTCTGCCTGTATTAAACTACTTGTTTTGTTTTGTCTTTTTAATTTATTTTTAATGTTTTATTATATTTATTTATTGGGTAGAGAGAGACATCCAGAAATTGAGAGGGAAGGGGGGTGATAGAGAAGGGAGAATGACAGAAAGACCACTGCTTCACCCCTACAAAGCTTTCCCCTTGCAGATGGGGACTGGGGGCTAGAACCCAGGTGCTTGTGCATTTATTGCAACATGTGTGCTCAACCAGGTGCGCCACCACCCAGCCCCCTTAAACTACTTCTTGTATTAAGTGCCATGACAAATTTTATTATTTTTTTAACTTTTTATTATTGGCTAGAGACAGAAAGAAATTGAGAGGGAATGGGGAAATAGGGAGAGAGGGAGAGAGACACCTGCTGCCCTGGTTCACTACTCATGAAGCTTTCCCCCTGCAGGTGGGGACCAGGGGCTTGAACCTAGATCCTTGTGGACTATAATATGTGCAACAGGTGCACTTCTGCCTGGCCCCCATGCCAAATTTTAAAGCCATGTGAGAAACTCATATTATTTTAGGACAGTATGTTTATATTATGTTTAATAAGATTTTATATAAATCAAACTTCTAAAATATCCATATGGCTAAACCTACTGCTCCTATATGTCCTTCCTTAATTTAATATCTGGACTCATTCTCTCCTCTTGAGTTATAATCTCAATCATCCCTCTTCTGTTACAGGTAGAATTATCTTTTAACATGACTGGCTGTAGTGTTTAGCATCCCACATACTGAAAGATGGCTTTTGGACCATCTTTCCTTAGCAAGAATCTTTATATAGGACAATATGAGATTAGGTGAATTCACCCTCTATTGATACAGAATAATATAGCACTTTCACAATTTTCTGCTGTTTTCTTATTGGTAATTTGCATTGTTTTCTGCTTTTGCATTGCATTATTTTTTTTAATTTTTAAATATTTATTTATTTCCTTTTTGTTGCCCTTGTTTCCATTGTTGTAGTTATTATTGTTGTTGATGCCGTCATTGTTGGATAGGACAGAGAGAAATGGAGAGAGGAGGGGAAGACAGAGACAGGGAGAGAAAGATAGACACCTGCAGACTTGCTTCACTGCCTCTGAAGCGACTCCCCTGTAGGTGGGGAGCAGGGAACTCGAACTGGGATCCTTAGGCCGGTGCACCATGTGCGCTTAACCTGCTGTGCTACCACCCCGACTCCCTTGCATTGCATTCTTATCTTGCTCTGCTTATATCCAAGATATGTTGTTTTTTTTTTGCCTCCAGGGGCTTGGTGCCTGCACTACAAATCCACTGCTCTTAGAGTCCATCTTTTTTCCCCCATTGTTGTTGTTGCATAGGACAGAGAGGAATTGAGAGAAGAGGTGAAGACAGAGAGGGAGAGAGAAAGACAGCTGCAGACCTGCTTTACTGCTTATGAGGCAGGGAGCCAGGAGCTCAAACCTTGATCCTTGAGTGGGTCCTTGTACTTCACTTGACACTATGTGCACTTAAAACAGTGTACTACCTCCTCGACCCTGGAATTTTTTTTTTCCTTTTGATTTGCTTCATTCTGACTCAAAGATGACTTTACATACTATAATATAACTGTTTAAAACTACTTAAAACACACAGCAACCTAAAATGCTATTAAAATAGTTCTTTTTTTTTTTTTTTTCCTCCTCCAGGGTTATTGCTGGGCTCGGTGCCTGCACCATGAATCCACCGCTCCTGGAGGCCATTTTTTTCCCCCTTTTGTTGCCCTTGTTGTAGCTTCGTTGTGATTATTATTATTGCCCTTGTTGATGCAATTCGTTGTTGGATAGGACAGAGAGAAATGGAGAGAGGAGGGGAAGACAGAGAAGGGGAGAGAAAGATAGACACCTGCAGACCTGCTTCACCGCCCGTGAAGCGACTCCCCTGCAGGTGGGGAGCCGGGGGCTCGAACCGGGATCCTTACGCCGGTTCCTGCGCTTTGCGCCACATGCGCTTAACCCACTGCGCCACCGCCCGACCCCCTAAAATAGTTCTCTTAAAGGATGAGCCATAAGATCATCATAATTACATCCAAGATGATGGGATGGAGCTTGAAGACATCATGTTCAGTGAGATAGTTGATGATCTTGCTTATAGATAGGACTTAAGAACTAAAGGCAGAGAGGGAGAACACAAAGCAAAATTTGGATTGAGCGTGGGGACTCACGCAAAGGACTCTGGCGAAGGAGGAGGGAGGGAGTGAAGAGAGCATTGGGGTCCTGATACATGTTGATGTAAAAGGACCTATGTCGTGGCTGAGAGTGTTCAGCAGAAAATTCTCACACAGGGATGAGAAATTGTACCCATGTATCAACAACTGCACTGTAAACCATTAAATCCCTCCTCCAATAAAAATGATATTTTAAAATAGATTACCTTAATTCAGTTTTGAGGGAATAATGTTTTTAGTCTATGGAAATTGATATATCTTTTCATAATTTAAAACAAGGTTCAATTCCAGTGAAGGCTTCCATTATTCCTCAACTACCAAGACGCCATTTTGGTTCCTATGGTCAACTTCCGATGCCTTTCTCCTTCAATATGTTAAGTCAAGACTTATTTCCCCAGTTTCCTCCTGGATCCACTACCTGTGTGGCACCTTGTGGAGCAGGTGTAGTAGTGGTGCAAGAATACCAGTCTTACCTGTTCAGTCTAAGGAAACATTTCTCAGGAAATGCTTTTGTGGAAATGAATTCCAAGCAAAACATTTATACAAAATCATTTTAATAGTGAGCCACTGAAATTGAGTTCGCCTTTCTGATCTCTTTACTTGCTTTGATTAATTTCAGTGATGTCACTTTATAATTTTTGATTGTTTTTGAATATAAAGAAATGAAACAGTATATGAAAAATAGTTTGTCAAAATATTCTGAGATACTTATACCCTTACAACTTTACTTTTTACAGAAGATTCAAATGTTGCCAAATGCCCATCCTACTGTCCCCAACTTCAACATTTTTATGTAGGACTTACAAATCAGAAATACTGTTTCACTTCTTCAGGGTGGAAAAAAACATTTTATCTTAATCATTGTCTTTCTTCTTTCTTATAAATTAACTCAGATTTTATAAATCAACGCAGATTCTTTTCATGGTTTGGTAATAACATTATAGCAAAAAGTAGTTACCTCAAACCTTGCTAATATGGGCACTTGATGTTTTAATTTACATACTTAAAGGGCCTCGAAATTTTCCCCTTGTTCACACTGACTCTCTTCTGATGAAAATGCGTTCAGTGGCAAGTGATGAACTTCACATGATGATGCAACGGAGAATGAGTCAGGAGAACCCTGTCCAGGCAACAGAAACAGAGCTGGCACAAAGACTGCAGAGGCTCACCATTTTAGCAGTTAACAGGATTATTTATCAAGGTAAGACAGGAAAATAAATCGAACTAATAATGCTTTTATTTTAAATAAAAAAGCTGCTTTTAAAAAAGAGTCATAGAAGACTTGGCCAAGATAGCAGCACCTAGCATCTCCTGTTTTCTCTCATTGCCACTGCCACCACAACTGCAACTTACAGGGAATAACCAGCATAGAAACAAGTTTGTGCTCAGAGAAACTAGCAGCAAAGGAAGGGGCCATTTATTTGTGTGTTTTGACAGATTGACCCCCCCACTTTGTCATAGGCAGTGCAAGGAATGGGTTGTACACATAGAGCTGACTCATGTTCCTTCCTTCCTTTCTCTCCCTCTCCCTCACCCTCTCCCTCTCCCTCTCCCTCTCCCTCTCCCTCTCCCTCTCCCTCTCCCTCTCCCTCTCCCTCTCCCTCTCCCTCGCCCTCTCCCTCGCCCTCTCCCTCTCCCTCTCCCTCTCCCTCGCCCTCTCCCTCTCCCTCTCCCTCTCCCTCTCCCTCGCCCTCGCCCTCGCCCTCGCCCTCTCCCTCTCCCTCTCCCTCTCCCTCTCCCTTTCCTTCTTCCTCTCCCTCTCCCTCTCCCTCCTCCTTCCATTTCTTTCTTTCTTTCTTTCTTTCTTTCTTTCTTTCTTTCTTTCTTTCTTTCTTTCTTTCTTTCTTTCTTTCGATTTAACCAGAACACTGCTCAGTTTTGGCTTATAGTGATCCAAGGGATTGATTTTGGGACTTCAGAGCCTCAGGCATGAAAGTCTCTTTGCATAACCATTGTGCTATCTCCCCTGCCTCTCATGCTTTTTTTTTTTTAACTTAAATTTCTTTATTGGGGATTAATGTTTTATAGTCGACAGTGAATACAATGGTTTGTACATGCATGACATTTCTCAGTTTTCCACATAACAGTTCAACCCGCACTAGGTCCTCTGCCATTCTGTTCCAGGCCCTGAACCCTCCCTCCCCCCCCCACCCACTCCAGAGTCTTTTACCTTGGTGCAATACACCACTTACAGTCCAAGTTCTTTTTTTTTTTTTTTAAATATGGAACGCTTCACGAATTTGCGTGTCATCCTTGCGCAGGGGCCATGCTAATCTTCTCTGTATCGTTCCAATTTTAGTATATGTGCTGCCGAAGCGAGCACTACAGTCCAAGTTCTACTTAGTATTTTCTCTTCTGATCTTGTTTTCAACTTCTGTCTATGAGTGAGATCACCCCATATTCATCCTTCTGTTTCTGACTTCTCTCACTGAACATGATTTCTTCAAGCTCCATCCAAGATGGGATGAAAATGATAAAATCACCATTTTTAATAGCTGAGTAGTATTCCATTGTGAATTATTTTTTTAACAGAGACAAGCAGGGAGAGTAAAAGAGACTACGTCACCAAAGCTTTATGCAACACAATGGGGACAAGGCTCAAACCTGAGTGACACAGAACTTACATGTGTTCAGATTTCTACATTACTTTAGACAAATTCGCCTTCTGTAGAACATTATATATCCTACATCTAATATACTTATTATACATTTATAGTGTAATAACTGGAGCATTAAATAAAATATCTAATTATTATTTGTAATGGCTAGGCATCAATGATTTTACTAATTTTTAATTCTTTTTTATTTCAAAGAATTTAATCCAGATATTACTGACATTTTGAGTACTCCAGAAAATACAGTTCAAAGCAAGACCTCACTTTCTCAGACTGAAATTTCAGAAGAAGATACTCATCACGAACAGCTTTCTATCTTCAATCCATTTCAGAAAGGCATATTCACATATCTGGTAGAGGGATTCAAAGTATCTATTGTAAGTAAATTAATTGCATGGAAAATGTTCATGCACACACAAGGAATAGAAGTTTTATGTGTCCGGGTGGGGAGTGGATAGCATAATGGTTATGCAAACAAGCTGTCATGCCTATGGCTCTGAAGTCCCAAGTTCAATCCCCCACATTTGTATTCTTTTTACAGAACTTTCTGAAGCTCAGACAACTTGATTTTTAATAAATGAGCACTATATATTACTAATCTTCTTTTTCTAAAAGAATAACTTCACACATCAATAGTTTTTAAGTTTGCAACCTGAAAGTCATTTTTTCAGCATTGTAGTTAAGATCAGTATCAGAGAAATCAAGAGTTCTTATGATTCCTGTAAGAATTTAAAGTAATACTTTTTTTTCTAATTCTAGTGTTGCTTTATTAGGGAATATTAATTAACAGCATTGCTGTGGTCACAAGGGTACATTTCCATTTTTCTCCCAAGATAGATGTCAATACATTTTACCCTCCACCAAACTGCCAACCAACCTGTTCCACACAGGGGATTTCAATTCCTAACATCTCCTTAGAGTTCCTCCCTCTCCCTTCTGAATTCCTAAATCTACTGTGACAGACTATAGTCCACTTTGTAGTGTCCTTTACTTTGTTCCTGAGGTCCTGTCTATGAGAGGGATCATCCAGCACTTGTCCTTCTCTGTCTGACTCATTTTGCTCAACATGAATCCCTCCAGCTCCATCCTAATCATAGCAAAGGAAAGTATACCATTATTTCTCACAACTGTGTAGTATTTCATTGCGTTTATACACCACAGCTTTTTAAACTGCTCATGTTCTTCTTACTTGGGTTGTTTCCAAATGTTACCTATTGAAAATAGCTCTGCCAGAAGCATGAGTATGCATAAATATCTCCAGATATTCTTTGAATAGATGCCTAGGAGAAGAATTGCTCGATCATATGGCAGGTCTATATTTAATGTTTTCAGCAATCTCCAAGTTGTTCCTTGAACCAATGTACATTACTGCCTACAAGGTCTAAGGGTTGCTTTCTCTCCACTTATTGCACTTGTTGGTTCTTTACTTTTTGATTTAAGCCATTCCTTACAGAAGTGAGATAATATCTTGATTAGCATCTCTCTGATAATCGGTGGGTTTGGTTTTTTTCCCATATACCTGTTGGCCATCTGAATATCTTCTTTGATAAAAAGAGTCTGTTATGTTCTTCCCCTCATTAAAAAAAACTTTATTGGGATGGATTAATGTAAACAGTAAATACAGTTATTGGTACATGTGTAAAATTTCAGTTTTCTGCAAACACTCTAAGCCCGCACCCCCCACCCCCTTCACCATCATGCACCAGGAGCGTATTCCGTCACTTTCTTTTTTTTAACTATTAGCTTAAATTTACTCAAAGGGGACAAATTCAGTTTATTCCAGTGAAATTACTTAATGAACACTTAATGGATATTACTTAATGGAGATTAGTGTCATTGCATTATATAATTATCAACTTTACAAATTCTAAATTTTAGATAAATGATGTAACTAAATAATAACTTTTTATTAAAAAAAAATAAAAACACTGACAAGACCATAAGATGAGGGGTACAATTCTACACAGTTCCCACCACCAGAGCTCCATATCACATCCCCTCCCCTGTTAGCTTTCCCATTCGTTCTCTCTGGGAGCATGGACCCAGGATCATTATTGGGTGTAGAAAGTGGAAGGTCTGTGTTCTATAATTGCTTCTCCTTTGGACATGAGCTTTGTCAAGTCAACCTATACTCCCAGCCTGTCTCTCTCTTTCTGTAGTGGGACACGGCTCTGGAGAGATGGGGCTCTAGGACACACTGGTGAAGTCATCTGCCCAGGGAAGTCAGGTTGACATAATGGCATAATCTGCAACTTGATGGCTGAAAAAGCATTAAGATATAAAGCAGAACAAATTGTTAAATAATCAAGAACCTAGAGGCAAGAATATAGTAGAGTCATTTGGTGTTTTATTTTGTTGTTGTTGGTGGTGGTGGTGGTGGTGGTGCTAAATTTTGTGAGTTTTTTTGTATGACTTGGCTATTAGCCCTTTGTCTGATGTGTGGTATGTAAAAGTCTTCTCCCATTCAGATAGGTGTTTCTCTGGGGGTTTTGTTGTTGTTGTTGTTTGTTTGTTTGTTTTTTACTTATTTATTTGGATAGAGGTAGCCAGAATTGAAATGGCAGGGGGAACTAGAGAGGGGGAAAGACAGAGAGATGCCTACAGCCCTGTTTCACCACTTGGCAAAGCTTTCCCCCTGCAGGTGGGGACCAGGGGCTCGAACCTGTGCCCTTGCACATTATAACATGTGCTCTCAACCAAGTACACTACCACCTGGCCTCATTTCTCTGTTTTGCTGTGCAGAAAATTTTCAGCTTGATATAGTCTCTTTGCTTTGTTTTTACTTTTGTCTTCCTTGCTATTGCTTTTGAGTCTCTGGAGACATCAAGTAGTATTCTGCCATTGTTTTCTTTTATGTATGTTAGTTTTTGGCCTAACATCTAAGTCCTTGGCGCATTAAAAGTTCACTTTTGTGCATGGTGGTCCTCTTTCATTCTTCTGCATATGGCCACCCAGTTTTCCCAGCATCTTTTATTATCTTTTATTACTTTTTCTGTTTAATATTCTGGGCTCCTTAGTTACAGATCAAGTATACATAAATATGAGTGCTTATTTCTGGCTTCACATGTGGTGAAGCAGTGATGCAGGTGTCTTTTTCTTTCTCTCTCTCTAGCTCCCCACCTTTCTCAATTTCACTTTTTTTCCCTTTCTGTTCTATCAAATAAAACAAACAGTAAAAAAAAAAAAAAAAAAAGAGGGGATGGCCACCATGAGATATGGATTTGTCATGCAAGCATTGAACCCCAGTGATAATCCTCTAGCAATAAAAACAAAGAAGTAACTTCCTGTGTCTAGAGGTAGCTCACCCAGTAGAAGGTCCACTTTAACGTGTGAAAAACTATGATAAAGCCCCCAGTACCACATGTTAGCACTATACAGGGCACCGGAGGAAGATCCATAGATGTTAAATTAGTGCCGTGATGTGTCTGTCTCTCTCTCTCTCCCCCCCCTCTATCTCTCTCTCTCTTTCACACACACACACACACACAAACACACTTCTTCTCTCTCTGCCTTTCTGTCTATTTGAACCTTTTTTAAATCTAGAATCAATGGAATTTAGTATGCATAAGATGGGGTGGGGGGCAAGTAACTTCAAATTTCCCCCCTTCCCCAATAATCGCTAATCTGCTTTCTATAAATGTAACTTTCTAGAAGTTCGTATGTGTCAATCAAACAATGTACCTGTTTTTGTATTGTTCACTTATTTCATTTATCATGTTTCAAAGTTCATATTTTCTACATAACAGTACAACCCCCACTAGGTCCTCCTCTGCCATCATGTTCCAGGACATGAACCCCCACCCCCGCCAGAATCTTTTACTTTGATGTAATACACCAACTCCAGTCCAAGTTCTGCTTAGTGATTTCCCTTCTGATCTTGTTTTCAACTTCTGTCTATGACTGCTACTATAGTATTATAGTATAAACTTGGTGGATACCCACCTCTTTTAAAGACTCATTTGTATGGATATGTATGTCTTTCTAATTTTAACTATTCTAGTTTTTTTATTTATATTCAGCTGTTTACATATTTATTTATTTGAAAGTAAAGGGAGAATGAGAGGATTAACCAGAACATCACTTTGGCAATGCAGTGCCAGTATTGAAACTCAAGACCTCAACTTGAAAGTCCAACACTTTTTCCTTTGTGCCACCTCTTTGCTACTTGAGCATTCTCGATTTAAGAGCAAAGGGATGCTGGTCTAGGGGGAGATGGAAGAGGGCATTGCGTATTCAGGGCATGATGGTGAAAAGGGACTTAGTTTGGTGGCACAGACACTTGTCATGAGGAGAATGAGACTGTACCATGTGTCAATAACTCTCCTGTAAATCATTACTTCCCCCAGTAAAGGGATTAAAATGTGAGATTACAAAAGAATAATGATAATAAAAATCTATAATGAAAATGTTCCATTATCTTCATGAGAGCAGTGTTGAAGTTAGTATCATTCTTTAATAAGTTCTGATCCAAATTTATTTATATTTGAAATTAAGGGTTCAAGTAAAGCCTCTGGCTCTAAGCAGCAGTGGACTAAAATCTTATGGTCTTGTAAGGAAACCTTTCGAATGCAGCTTGGGAGACTGTTGGTTCATATTTTGTCACCCACACACCCTTCAGAAGAGAGAAAGCAAATTTTTGAAATCATTCGTGAGCCAAATCATCAGGAAATACTACGAGACTGTCTCAGCCCTTCCCTGCCGGTAAGTATAATCACTTCATAAGTTAAAACCTTCATTAAAATATGAAATAATACAAGAGCTGAAATTAAACTACATTTTTTGTCTAATAGTATGATTACAGTTTTACCAAACAAAAGCCATCTGTAGTCTTTCATTAGGTGTTCCATATCAAACTCAAATTGAGCTCTATTTTTATTTCCTCTGTCTTATTTTTGATTCTTTACTAATGTCTTACTAATTTGACATTGGTCGTGTGGGGGGTTGAGCCTTGGAGCTACAATTATTTAATTGTAAATAAATAATAAATAATAATTAATAATTATTTATTTTAGAGAATTGTTCAGTAAGGAATTCCTCATAATGTTAAGTGTGCAGTTAAACTACTTTTCTACTTCATTTTCTGAGCACTTACCTAAGATACATTAAAATGCATGTCTGTTTTTAAAAGTTGCATAAGATTACCCATGGCAGCCTTTTATATGCTAGCCAAGTAGAAATAACCCTATGTCTATCAACAGGAAAATACATATAAACAAATGTTGGCTTATTTATACAATAGACTATTCTACAACAATAAAAAGGGGGTAGGGGAGAGAGTATAATGGTTATGCAAAAAGACTCTTATGCTCTGAGGTCCGAGGCTCAACCCCCATACTACCGTCAGCCAGACCTGAGCAATGTTTTAGAAAAATAAATAAATAACAATAGAAATGAGGAAATGGGCCCAGGTAGATGAATACACAGTAAAACACAGATCTTACAGTGCTCATGGACCAGGATTCAACCCCCTCTCCCCATCTGCAGGAGGAAAGCTTCATAATCGGGGAAGCAGAGCTATAGATGTGTCTCTCCTTCTGTTCCTCTCTTTCTCTCTCTTCCTTCTCATTTTCTGTCTCTACCCAATAAGTAAATATTAAAAAACTAATAAATGAAACTATCTTAAAAGAATCTGCATTTAATAGATTCAGTTTCTTAAATCACTTTAAGGCTGAAGATAAGATTTTTTTCCCCCTTCTACTGCTGTTAGCACCTGTACTAGTTCTAGGAACTATTATCAGTAAGTGATTTATAAGAGGATATTAAAATGAGATGCTAGAAGCAACTTTAGCACTTAAAACCATGTTTCTTGCAAGATTTGGTGGTTCTCAAAAATAATTTTAGACTATCACTATATACTAAAACTGAAATATTTTTGGTGTTTTCTCAAGAGCAGTATCTTTAAAAAAAAAAAACCACATATATGAAAACATTCCAGTCATCTACCATTTCTGTTTATTTGCCAACTCCTCAGGCCTTTTACTTGTAGAGCATCTGTTCATTTTTCTCATTTGGCCAGGTAACAGCTGTCTCCTGACTAATTTAAAATGTTGAATTAAAATGAGCCTTGCTATTTTGGCCATTGCATATGTTCATCTTACGCTTTTGGGAAATGGCATAGTGTGGTTTGGCATGCTAATTTAAATAACACCCCAAATGTTACAGTTTCCATATCTATTTGTTGACATTTAATACTTTTCACAGTTTAAATATCAGAAGACCAAGTATTTGTACCTATGTAAATTTTTTAAAAGTAAAATTACTGGCAGGAGAGAGAGCATGGAGGATTAGGGGCCCAGTGGTAGCATACTGGTTGAGTGTATGTGTTAGTTGCCATGTCCAAGGACTTGATTTCAAAACTACCAGCCCCTACCTGCAGGGGAGAAGCTTCTCAAGTGGTGAATAAGGCTGCAGGTGTCTCTTTCTTCTTCTGCCCTCTTAATTTCTCTCTGTCCTATCAAATAAAAAAAAGGGGAAAAAAAAGGGCAAAAATGCCCACCAGAAGCAATAGATTCATCATATAGGCACTGAGCCCGCAATAACGCTGATGAAATTTAAATTTTTTTAAAAAAACTTTTAAAATTTTAAAAATTTAAAAACAAAATAAAGTAAAATCGTGCTGCTGTGAACATAGGTATACACAGATCTTTTTGAATGAATATGTTTGACCCAGCATGTATCCTCAGGAGAGGAATTGCTGGGTCATGGGGTAGGTCCATTCCTAGCCTGGGAGAACTGGAAAGTTCTCCCAGTCTTCTCTACAGGGATTGAGCCAATTTACATCCCCACCAGTATGCAAGTGGGTTCCTTTACCCCCACAACCTTTCTAGCATTTGGTGTTACTCTCCTTTCTGATGTATAACATTCTCACAGGAGGGAAATGGTATCTCATTGTCTTTATTTGCATTTCTCTGACAATCAGTGACTTGGAGCATTTTTTCACATGTCTGTCAGTCTTTTGGATCTCTTCTTTGGTGAATATTCTGTTTATATCTTCTCAATTTTGGATGTGGTCATTTTTGTTGTTGCTGAGTTTGGTGAGCTCTTTATATATTTTGGTTATCCTGTTGCCTGATATGGCATGTAAAAATCTTCTCCCATTCTATAAGGAGTCTCTGTTTGGGTGGTGGTTTCTTTTGCTGTGCAGAAGCTTTTCAATTTGATTTAGTCCCATTGGTCTATTTAAGAATCCTTTTCTGGGAGTCGGGTGGTAGCACAGCGTGGTAAAGCGCACATGGCGCAAAGCGCAAGGACCGGTGTAAGGATCCCGGTTCAAGCCCCCGGCTCCCCACCTGCAGGGGAGTTGCTTCACAGGCAGTGAAGGAGGTCTGTAGGTGTCTATCTTTCTCTCCCCCTCTCTGTCTTCCCCTCCTCTCTCCATTTCTCTCTGTCCTAAAAGTGACGACATCAATAACAACAATAACTACAACAATAATGAAAAACAACAAGGGCAACAAAAGGGAAAATAAATATTTAAAAAAATTTTTTAATTTAAAAAAAAGAATCATTTTCTTAAGATTCTTGTATTTATTAAGAGAAAGAGACCAGAGCATCTGCTTGACACATACAGTGTCATGAATCAAACTCCAGACCTTGCACTTGCCAAGTCCTGTAATTTGTTGCTTAGCCACCTGCAGGTTATAGTAATGATGGGGGAAACGATGGCTTACAAATTGTTGTTGTCACATGTATACTGTTAGTCTTATCTCCCCATATAAGATATCAGCACACCTATTATCTACTTGTCGGGCTGGCTTAGCGAGCAGAGACAGACAACCCGGGACTCATGGCTGGGTTGTACACAGTATCTCTTTATTCATGCTGGACGCAGCACAATCTAAGCTGAGCTAAACTAAACTAAAAAAAACTAACTAAAACGAACAATCCTGTCCTTATATATACTTTCCAAGTAGGGTATGAACAGGATGTGACGTAGAGAGGGTGGAGAGAAGAGTGACTGGTGAAAATCAGGGTGTGACAAGGAGAGGGGGCAGAGCAGGCGAGAATTCTACCACTGAACCACCAATGCCCTGGAGGGAGGGTGGTGATTTATGTAAATGTAAAAGTGATTTATGTAAATAGACCGCAGCTTTGAGTGGGATCAAACCAATCCCATACAGGCATACTGGTGCTTAGTTAAGCAGAAGCCAGGGGGAGCTGGCATACTACCCAACATCTGCTTTCCACCAGTGTTTCATTTCAAGCATGTTTCCTATATTCTTTTAGCAAATCTTCCAAAATTTTCTTCTCAGAAAGTTATCTTGCGTCTATGGCCATACCACCCTGAACACGCCCAATCTCATCTGATCTCGGAAAGTTATCTTGCTCACTTTCTTCCTACTTCCTGTTCTTCCTTTTTCCTTTCCTTTTTTTCCCTTTAAAATGAAATTTCAGAGGTAGGGAGATGGCATAGCGGTAGCACACGGGACTTGTGTGAAAGAGATCCAGATTCAACCCAACACTACCAGCAGCCAGAGCTGAGTGATGCTTTGTTTTAAAATAAATTGTAAAATTAAAAAAAAAACTAAGAAAAACAGCAATAATTAGTATAATGAATACCATGAAATTATCTCCTGTGTTTAATAATTACTATTATCTTTATCATTTTGTCATCACTTCATCTTCCTCTCAGGACTTTTAAATCACTGCATATTTCAGATGACATTTTCTTATTTTATCATAACACCATTATCACGCCTAACAATCAACATATATCTTAATGTTATAAAATGTCCCAGTTGTGGTCAAACTTCTTCAGTGTGCCTGTAGTGTCTTTTTTATTTTTAATTTTTGTATTAGTAATTTAATAATGATCAACAAGATTGTCAGATAAAAGGGATATAGTTCCCACCACCACAATTCCATATACCCTCCCCTCCCCTAGAAGGGTCCTTAGTATTTATCCCTCTGGGAGTATGGACCAAAGATTTTTACGGGGAACAGAAGGTGGGAGGGAGGTCTTTAATTGCTTCTCCACTGCACATGGTGTTGACAGGTTGATCCATACCCACAGTCTGCTACTATCATTCCCTAGAGGGGTAGGGCTCTGGAGAGGTGAGGTTTTGGAACACACTGGTGAGATTGTCTGCCCAGGGAAGTCAGGTTGGCATCATGATAGCATCTGCAACTTGTTGGCTGAAAAGCATTAAGATATAAGGCAGAACAAATTGTTTAATAATCAGGAACCTAAAGGTAAAAATATAGCAGGCAAATCCATCCAACCAAATCTATAGATATAATTTAATTGATGTTAAAGTATTTAAATGTAAAAAGTAAAAAAAATTCTTTACAACTGAAAAAAAATGTTACTCTTTTTTAAAGCATGGAGCCAAGTTAGTTTTGTATTTGTCAGAGCTGATACACAATCATCAAGATGAACTGACCAAAGAAGAACTAGACTCAGCAGAACAGCTCATGAATGCTTTCAAACTATGTGGTCATAAGTGCATCCCTCCCAGTGCACCAACAAAATCAGAACTTATTAAATTGATCAAAGAGGTGAGTCAGCAAAGTCATAATTGTTTCTTAGGAGACCCCACTGAATATAATTAAAGACAGTGATGTTTTTTTATTACTGTTATAGAACGTCATTGATGATGAATTGGTAAAATGCCCTTTGTTTTTGTACCTCATATTGTTTTTCATTTGTTTTACTATGAGGCAGCAGTTAGACTTATTTTAGGGAGTGTTTTATGATAGTATTCATATTAGAGGTTTTTTTTTCTTTTTTTAATCATGGCGAGCTCTTATGGTTTATAATACAGTTGTAGACATGGGTACAGTCTCCCCATGATAGGTATCTACAAAATACTGTCACCCCCAGCTTAGGTCCATTTCTATCATCATGGAGATTTATATTTCCCTGGCCACATTACTTTGATTTTGTAACTTAGTTTGTTGAGCTGTATGACAATGGTAAATGTTAATTAATATACTACCTACATCTTTTAGGAACAAAAGAAATACGAAGCTGAAGAAGGTATGACTAAAGCCACCTGGCAGAGAACAGTTAATAGTAATCAACAAAGGTGGGATGTTATATATTCTGAAAGTCATGTCTTAGGAATCCATTTGATCTAAATGTTTAATGGTCTATATATGCTTAATTAACAATAATTTTGTTTATTCAGTCTCTTTCAACGCCTTGATTCAAAATCAAAGGATATATCTAAAATAGCTGCAGATATCACCCAAGCAGTGTCTCTCTCCCAGGGAATCGAGAGAAAAAAGGTGATCCAGCATATCAGAGGGATGTATAAAGTGGATCTGAGTGCCAGCAGACATTGGCAGGAGCTTATTCAGCAGCTGACGCATGACAGGTGAGCACAGGGGAAGGACATTTAGGGTTATTTCGCAGGGGTAGTTTATACACTGGTGCTAAACACTGTTCTCAACCTAGAATAAAGACTTACAACATGACTAATCACTTTATATGCTAATTTAGGGTGGATTTCATTTTAATTTCAATTTGAATTTATTAAAATTTTCAGTTTTGATTTATTTCAATTTAATTTATTTCACTTTAAGGTGAACTATTAAGCACTTATTATTCAGGGATTAAAGCATTATTCATTCACTTAGTCATAATTTACATTTAATTATCTGTGTTATTTTCTTAGATTTTTTTATTTATGGATAGAAACAGAGAGAGATGGAGAGAGAAGGGAGGATGATAAAGAGGGAGAGAGAAAGAAACCTGCAGTGCTGCTTCACTGCTTGTGTAGCCTCATCCCTGCAGGTGGGAACCAGGGGCTTGAATTCAGGGCCTTATACACGATAACCTATGTGGTCAACCCTGTGCATCACTGTCTAGTCCCTATGTTTCATTCTTGTGGAGAAGGAAATGAGAGGTAGCATAGTAAAAGCTATATATTTGCTTTAATATATGTTGCTAAAGATCTTTTTTAAATGTAATGGCAGTTGGGAGATAGTTCACTTGGTATAATATACTACTTCTTTTTTTTTTTTTTTGCCTCCAGGGTTATTGCTGGGGCTTGGTGCCTGCACCAGGAATCCACTGCTCCTGGAGACTAATTTTTTCCCCCTTTTGTTGCCCTTGTTGTTTTGTTGTGGTTATTATTATTAGTTGTTGTTGTTGTTGGACAGGACAGAGAAAAATTGAGAGAGGAGGGGAAGACAGAAGGGGGAGAGAAAGACAGACACCTGCAGACCTGTTTCACCACTTCCGAAGCTACCCCCCAGTAGGTGGGGAGCTAGGGGATCGAACTGGAATCCTTACGCCGGTCCTTGCATTTTGCGCCATGTGAGCTTAACCCGATGCGCTAACACCCGACCCCCTAATATACTTCTTTTTTAAAAATATTTCTCAGTTTTCCTTTATTTCTGTACATTATTTTAAATTTTCTTATTTACTAGAATGAGACAGTCAGAAATTGAGAGGGCAGGGGGCAGGTAGAGAGGAAGGGAGACAGAAAGACACCCACAGCACTAATTGGCCTCTGGCCGAGCTTTTCCCAGCAAGTGGGGACAAGGGACTCAACCCCCTAATATACTTCTTAGCCAGGCACAGAGACCTGGTTTTGAGCCCTGACACTGCATGGGATCCCTATGGAGGACACTAAAAGAAGCCCTTCACTCTCTGGCTCTCTTTCCTTTCTCTTCTCTAAAATAAAAAGAATAAAAACGTTGTCAGCCCTATATTGTCAGTGGTAATATCCCATGTATGGAAGCCCTGGTGCTACATTTAAAAAAAGTAATAAAAGTTTAATAAGGTCAGAGAGATAGCTCACAAGCTGAGATAACATAACTTACTATGAGTGTGGCCCAGGTTCCAGTCCAGTCCAAAAATTATATGGGAGGCATTGTGGCATTGGAGGAAGTTCTGATGCTGTGCATGTTTCCCCCTCCTCTCTCCTCCCCTCCTCCCAAACCCCCACCGTGTGGTGTGTGTGTGTGTGTGTGTGTGTGTGTGTGTGTGTCTGAATGAAAATGTTACCAGAACATGCACAAGGCCTTGGCTTGACAAAAAGAATTGACAGATAAAAGAAATAAATAGTAAAGCTTGCTCCAGCAAGGGATTGGGAGACTGGGATTCAGGAGCAAACACTTTTTAAAATATATAAACTATCTTTCCATATTCTGAGCATTCATGCCCTGGTCAGATTACATAAGTGGTGGGGGGTATAATTAAATAGATTGGCTTTTATTATTCAATGTATGTAATTTTTTAAAAGCTCTAAGTATTTCAGATTACCACTTAAAACTTCTTTTTATTTTAACCTACAGAGCTGTTTGGTATGACCCTATCTACTATCCAACTTCATGGCAGTTGGATCCAACAGAAGGTCCAAATAGAGAAAGGAGGCGTTTACAGAGATGCTACTTAACTATTCCAAATAAGTATCTCCTTAGAGACAGACAAAAGACAGAAGGTAATAATGGCTTTTTCATGCAATATCTAATTAGAGCAGATAACTATAGTCACCTGGCTAAGATCCTGTATATATACTTTTCCCCTCAACAGATGTAGTCAAACCACCACTTGCTTATCTATTTGAAGACAAAACTCATTCTTCTTTCTCCTCAACTGTGAAAGATAAAGCTGCAAGTGAGTCTATAAGGTAAGTTGGGATTCAAAATCCAAAAGTTGTTCTCTTTTGTTGGAATTAAAGATTTTAATAGTTTATTTTAGTACTTACATGATACTTGTTTTTAGGTAATGTTGACCATAGGACAACCCTAAATATGACTCAAAAGAATATAAGATTGAATGATCAAAATCCTAAAGGGCAAGACATTTTCATAGCAAAGATTCATTAGACTTCAATCATTATATTCTGAACCTTGTTTGAATACATATAAATTTTAGTTGGACCTTTTTTTCTGCTCTGGGAAATAGACTTGTGACAGCATAAGAAGAAATCTAGTGTAGTGACTAAAGGCTAAAATTCTAGTTCCTCCTCTTATTGTCTGATTTGGGGCAAAGTATGTAGCCTTTCTCAGTTTCCTTATCTGTTATATGAGGAAGATTAAAATACTCTAGGCATTATAGCATGGTTGAACATCATATGGGTCTATATATGTTAACTGATGGCAGTATTATCATTATTATTGTTGACAATATCGTTATTGTCATGTCCATTTTGTAGATGAAGAACTAAGATTCAAAGAAGAAAGTGGCTTAACCAAACAATAGAGGAATTTTTCTGACTCTAGATCACCTTTATTCCTAGGGTACAGAGCTTTGTTTATATATTTAAAGTTTCAAAAGCATGAGCTAGCATTTGCTTATTTACTAGAAAATATAAAAATATTGAAGTCTCTTAAGTGCATGCCTGTAATGCCTATATTCTGTATAGAGGGTATAGGGATTATTAGCTTTTTCTAAAAAAAACAAAAGTCATTTTCTACTAAAATATTTAATGAGGTAATATTTCATGTGAGATTTGGCATCTCATGCTTCTGAAACTATAGTCTTTTTTGCTGAAATCTTTTACTAGATAAAATAAGATTTATATTCTCTGAGATTCATCAGAACATTCAATTATTATGACATTGAAATGTGCTTTGACAGAGTGAATAGAAGATGTATCAGTGTTGCACCATCTAGAGAGACAGCTGGTGAACTGTTATTAGGTAAGTCACATTTTGGGGAGCTTCATCCCTACCTTTTTCCATTCTTTGATAATTTCAAGAAGTGTTTTGACATACTGTTTCAAAATCAGATAAAATGACTAAGTTATTTTTTCTTAACAGTAGATACAAGGCTTATGAAGATGAATTCATGTCTTATTTTCTGAAAAGCCCATGAATACCATTTTAAAAAACTTAATACCATCTTAATCTTTCTAAATTTGACTTGCTTCATCAAGACACATTTTTATATTTAATCATTCTTCTTATTATATTGGATTTTCAGAAATGTCATGACATATCTTTTTTGCAAAAATGTGTCATGACTTTTCCAGTTATCCAGCATATCAGTTTTACTTTTTAACATGAAAAATAGCATATGTCAACTATTGTAATCATCTTGAGGTTACTCACAGCTTTTATTCTTTTTTTAAAAAAATTTTATATTTATTTTCCCTTTTGTTGCCCTTGTTGCTTTTTATTATTGTTGTAGTTATTATTGTTGTTGTTATTGATGTCATCGTCATTAGATAGGACATAGAGAAATGGAGAGAGGAGGGGAAGACAGAGGGGGGAGAGAAAGATAGACACCTTCAGACCTGTTTCAATGCCTGTAAATCGACTCCCTTGCAGGTGGAAAGCCAGGGGCGTGAACCAGATCCTTGTGCTTTGCACGGTGTGCGCTTAACTCGCTGCACTGCTGCCCGACTCCCTCACAGCTGGTATTCTATATTGTGCTTATATTAATTGACAGTACTGTCAATTCTGGGATACCCATGTAGTTATACCTTATGAGAAGTTTTTCCAGGGTTGGGTGGTAGTGCGCCTGGTTAAGCACACATATTATCATGGGCAAGGACCTCAGGTTCAAGCCCTCACTCCCCACCTGCAGGGGAGTGCTTCACAACTGGTGAAGCAGGTCTGCAAGTGTCTGTCTTTCTCTCTCCCTCTCTGCCTCCCCACCCCCTCTCAATTTCTCTCGGTCCTATCATCTATAATATAAAAAGAAAAGAAAAAAAAATTGAAAAACTGGCCACTGGGAGCTGTGGATTCATAGTGCCAGCACAGAGCCCCAGTCATAACCCTGGTGACAATAGAAGAATAAGAAGGAGAAGGAGAAGGGGGGGGGTGGAGAAGGAAGAGGAAGAGGAAAGAAAAATTTCCTAAAGATGTAAAAGAATGAAGCTCTACTACTTGGTCTCAGTTCCTCTGTAAAGTATCCTGTATGCAAATTGTCTCCAGATTAGGATCGCCACATGGAAATTTGTTATCAATGTATATTCCCAGGGCCTAGACCTGTTGACTCCGAAATGTCAGTGTTTCAGATTGTTAATTGAGCCTAGCAATCTGTATTTTAATGAGCTCACCAGTGATTCTGACACAGCCTCAAATTTGAGGTTTACTGATGTAAACTAAGCCTACAGCTTCCATAGTCTGAGACTCAAGTTTACCAGGACTGAGTCCTCGGACCACAAAGATGAAAACAGTGCTCTTCTCTGAGCCTAGCATGCCAGTGGTCAAGGGTGACCAGCACACAGTATTGTTTGAGCCTCAGGAATCCGGCCCCACCACTTGGGTAGATACAGGGACGTTTTAACAGCCTACACAGCAAGACATTTTGGAGAATAACTTTTAAGGCATATTCTGCCTATGAGTGTTTGTGTTAGCAAAATAATTTAGGACTTCCTTTTTTTCTAAAAGATTTGGTTTGTAGCATGATAGTGATAATAGATAGACAGCATTTTAAACACAGAGTATGCCACTATGCATGCGTATTTGAATAAATACATGTGTACATAAATAATGCATACATGTTTGAATGAGACAATTTATTCCTTTTTAAATTTTTATCTTTTCTAATTTTTCTTTTTTTAGTGTTTTACTTCAATGAGAGAGAGATGGAGGGAGAAAGAGACCAGTTGAGACCAAAGCTCAGCTCTGGCTTATGGTGGTATTTGGGATTGAACCTGGGGCCTTGGAGCCTCAGGGATGAGAGTCATTTGCATTACGATTATGCTGTCTCCCCAGCCCTACTTTTTCATATATTCTAATTCTCACAGCAACCCTGTGAAACATTCCCCTCACCCCTTGTTTAAATAAAGAAACTAAGACAACTAGATGCTGAAAACTTGTTCAAAATCTTGTAAATACTATTCACAAATATTTACTGAGTGTCAGGAACTGTTTTTGAGTACTGGAATTTAATTTCAAGCCAAATCACTTTAGAGATCTTTCTTTTAACCATATGTGGTAAATATGCAAATACATTTAAAAACTCATATCCAATTACTTCCTGCAGGCAAATGTGGAATGTATTTCGTGGAAGATAATGCTTCTGATACAGTTGAAAGTTCGGTGAGTAGAGGCCAGAGTTTGCATTTTTATCACTCATTGTCACTGTGTATAGATTGGTCTGAACTCTAAAAAAGAAGTCCATACCATCTCGTCTGTTTTATAATCTGAGTCTTAATAGCAGCTAGTATTATGTGTCAACTTCTGAAGTGCTATTTTTTAATCAGAAACCTCAGTGGCAGCAGATAACTACTCTCTGCAATTCCTAGTTTATTATGAAGTACATTTAACTTCAAAAAAGTAAAATACTGTATAATTGAATAATGAAAGTAATCCTGATACTCATACAGATTGATAATTTTTATTCTTTTATTTCTTTATTAGGGAAGGAAAGAGAAAGACAGACAGCCAAAACCCTGCTACACTGCTCACAAAGCATCCTTTTTTTTTTCTTTTTTAATTTCTTTATTGGGGAATTAATGGTTTACACTCAATAGTAAATACAATAGCTTGTACATGCATAATATTTCCCAGTTTTCCACATAACAATAAAACCCCTACTAGGTCCTCTGTCATCCTCTTTGGACCTGTATTCTCCCCCCATACTCACCCCAGAGTCTTTTACTTTGTTGCAGTACGCCAATTCCAGTTGAGGTTCTACTTGTGTTTTCTTTTCTGATCTTGTTTTTCAACTTCTGCCTGAGAGTGAGATCATCCCATATTCATCCTTCTGTTTCTGACTTATTTCACTTAACATGAATTTTTCAAGGTCCATCCAGAATTGGCTGAAAACAGTGAAGTCACCATTTTTAATAGCTGAGTAGTATTCCATTGTATATATAGACCACAAGTTACGCAGCCACTCATCTGTTTTAGGACACCTGGGTTGCTTCCAGGTTTTAGTTATTACAAATTGTGCTGATAAGAACATATGTGTATACAGATCTTTTTGTATGGGTGTGTTGGTTTCCTTAGGATATATCCCCAGGAGAGGAATTATAGGATTATAGGGTAGGTCCATTTCTAGCCTTCTGAGAGTTCTCCAAACTGTTCTCCACAGAGGCTGGACCAATTGACATTCCCACCAGCAGTGCAGGAGGGTTCCTTTGACCCCACAACTTCTCCAGCATTTGTTAAAATTTTTTTTGATAATTTTTATTCTTTTGGAAATAACTGATATTAATCAGAAAATGAGAGGTGCTTAATTCAGGTTCCTGTATATTAAGAGTACAGCTTTTTGTCCATTTGAATGAACTTATATGCCATATTGGTTTTGAGCATCTGGGAGGTAGCTCATCTAGTAGAGCATATGCCTTACCATGCACCAACTCCTAGACTCAAGCCCTTAGACCATAGAAGAGTATCTTGAATGGAAACAGGAAGCAGCTCCATGGATGGTGATGTGGTACTGGAGTGTCTTTCCTTTATGTAGATCTCTCCCTCTAAATAATTGTGTGGAGTTGTACCCCTCTTATCCTATGGTTTTGTCAGTGTTTCCTTTTTATAAATAAAAAAAAGAAATTGAAAAAAATTGAGACTAGAAGCCACTTAGCATCATTATGCATACATGAAGTTCTGAGTTCATTCTCCAGTGCCACACTAAAAAGTATGTATGTATATGTGTATAAACTTTATGAAGCAATAAGTACCTATAGTAGGAGGAATAAGGCTTTTTGTTTCAGAAAATTTCTAAAACTGGGCATTTCTAATGCGGTACTTTAAGTTTTGTGTTTTACATTTATTAGAAAATGCATACTTGACTTCAAAGAAACCAAGGAGTAAAAACATTTAGTGACAAATAATGTGTTAGAACTGTGAAAATATTTAATATAGCCTCTAAAATTGTTATTCTCTATGATTTACATGTAAGCTTTTATCCTAGTACAAGCATCAGGTTTTTTCCAAGGTAAATCTATTTAGCAACCAAGGAATTTAATAGTTGATATGTAAAACTACATTTTTCTGATTCCAAAACATGACATTTCCCCCTTTAAAGTTCTCCTGAAAATACTTACATATATATTTTTTATTTTATTTTATTGTGTTTTTACCAGGCCACTGCTCAGCTCTGGTTATGGTGGTACAGGGATTGAACCTGGGGCTTTGTAGTGTCAGGCATGGGAGTCTCTATGTATAAACCATTATACTACCTACTCCTACCCCTATACTTACTTGTTTACTATTGTGAAGAAGTCTTACTTCCTTTTTATTTTGTAGCATTTATTCTTCTTTTGTGATGTTTGTATCTTACATCTTAATTTTGTACAAATACCTGTTGTCTTCTTTACCTAATACAGATTTTTTTTTCTACATAGCACACAGCAATGCTTGCTCAGAGAGGCCTAATTCATACATGTTAACTTGAATGAGTGAATTAACAAGGAGTAATCCACTTTTGATAACAATACTATTACATTTTCATTAAAATACTTAACTTTTAATATTTCCTAACTTTAATTCTAAATGGTAGTTGTCTAATAGTAAAACACACATAGAGCAAGGCAATTCAAATTTAAAATTTTGGGAGCCAGGTGGTGGAACATCTGGTTGAGCACACATATTACAATGTGCAAGGACCCAGGCTCAGCCCCCTAGCCCCCACCTGCAGAGGGAAAGCTTTTCAAGTGGTGAAGCAGTGCTGCAGGTGTCTCTCTTCCTCTCTATTTCCCCCTTCCTTCTCGATTTCTGACTGACTCAATCCAATAAATAAATAAATATAATAAAAAACAAATTTTAAATTTTAAATGAGTGACTAGGAAGATAAATAAAAATAAGATGGTTATTGGGAGTCGGCGATAGCGCATTGGGTTAAGTGCACATGGTGCAAAGTGCAAGGACTGGCGTAAGGATCCCAGTTTGAGCCCCTGGTTCCCTACCTGCAGGGGAGTCACTTCACAGGCGGTGAAGCAGGTCTGCAGGTGTCTATCTTTCTCTCCCCTTCTCTGTCTTCCCCTCCTCTCTCCATTTCTCTCTGTCCTATCTAACAGTGACATCAATAACTAATAACTACGACAACAATAGAAAACAACAAGGGCAACAAAAAGGGAAAAATAAATATAAAAAATAAAAGAAAAGAATAAGATAGTTATTATAATTGAATTCTAAATTTTGCATTACAAACCTCCTGTTAGCCACCACAAAAATCTAAGTACTTATCATTTGCCAAAAGAGAAAATTTAATGTAAGAGAAAAGAATTAGGGTTTATTTGATGGAAATAACTACTGGTTTTAACCTTTAATAGGAGTCTTTCTCTTGATTCAATGCAGCACCAGAAAAGAATACAGGATCTCATGTACTGAGGCCCAATTTTTAATTAACTATTTTTCTGAACTAGAGGGCAAAAATTAAAGAGAGATACCACAGCACCACTCCAGCATCCATGAATCTACCCAGTGCTGTCCACAGTGGTACTGGGTCTCAAATTCAAAGTTTCATACACCAAAAAGACTTGTGCTCTCCTAGACACCATGATTTTTCCACTAAATGCATTGAGTAACAGAATTTATGTATTCAATTGCAATTTTTTTAAAAAAAATCTAGATGTGGCCCAGAAAGTGATGCAGTGGATAAAGCATTGGGCTTTCAAGCATGAGGTCCTGAGTTCAATCCCCAACAGTACATGAACCAGAGTGATGTCTGGTTCTTTCTCTCTCTCCTCCTATCTTTTTCATAAATAAATAAATAATTTTTTTATTTATTCCCTTTTTTGTTGCCCTTTTTTAATTATTATAGTCATTGATGTCATCATTGTTGTATAGGACAGAGAGAAATGGAGAGAGGAGAGGAAGACAGAGAGAGAGAGAAAGATAGACACCTGCAGACTTGTGAAGCACCTGTAAAGCGACTCCCCTGCAGGTGGGGAGCCGGGGGCTCGAACCGGGATCCTTACTCTGGTCCTTGTGCTTTGCACCACCTGCGCTTAACCCACTGCACTACTGCCTGACTCCCAAATAAATTCTTTTCTTAAAAAAAAAAATCTGGATATAGTTTTTTTTTAAAGATTTTTCTTGAATTTATTCTTTAGGAGGGCCTCTTAGTAATGATGAAAAGTATAGGTCTTGGGGCCCCTAGTTTTTTACTCTAAAATGTGAAGTTTTGTTGAAGTAGTCTAGGACTAATGCTGTCAACAGACCCAATCTCCCCATAATCACTTTACTGCCTGTCTTCCTCTTGCTGACCACATATGAAGGCATGGTAACTATTTGGCTATGCTGATCTGAAAGCTTTCATTCACTGAGTCTATATACATAGAAGTGCTGGGTTGGGAGTCGGGCAGTGGCGCAGTGGGTTAAGCGCATGTGGCGCAAAGCGCAGGGACCGGCTTAAGGATCCTGGTTCGAGCCCCCGGCTCCCCACCTGCAGGGGAGTCGCTTCACAGGCGGTGAAGCAGGTCTGCAGGTGTCTGTCTTTCTCTCCCCTTCTCTGTCTTCCCCTCCTCTCTCCATTTCTCTCTGTCCTATCCAACAACGAATTGCGTCAACAAGGGCAATAATAATAGCCACAACGAAGCTACAACAAGGGCAACAAAAGGGGGGGAAATGGCCTCCAGGAGCGGTGGATTCATGGTGCAGGCACCGAGCCCAGCAATAACCCTGGAGGAGGAAAAAAAAAAAAAAAAAGAAGTGCTGGGTTAACTGCAAGAACAGCTCTTCATAGAATCTCCTTTGTCTTGGTTGAATGATTCAGAGACATGAAAATTATATTTCCTAGATTAAGAGTCCCTGGGCCACACAGATAGGTTGATTTATTATCAGATTATATTACCAAATCTATGTGAAGAAAGACCCACAGTTTGGGTTTCTCAGGGAGAATTCTCTCAGAACCTGTGCTGCAGATATCTCTGTTTCTTCCTATCTTTCTCCCTCGATATCCTTCTTTATCTCTCACTGTCCAAAAAAAAAGGAAAAGGAGAAGGAAGAGAAGGATGAAGAAATGACCACTGAGAACAGTGTAGCCAGAGAACCCCATTGATAACATAGAAGGAGAAGAAGAGACTTTAAATTATTTTTTTCTATTTCATCCAACATTTTGAAGTATTTATTAGTGGATTTTCAGAGAAACATTACCTGTCATTTTGGCACAGAATGAAGAATTTCTATATTTTCCTTTTTTTTTTTTATTGCTACCAGGGTTACTGCCAGCACTATAAATCCATTGCTTCTGGAGGCCATTTTTCCTCTTTTTTTCTTCCTTTTTTTTTACTCCTTGTTTCTCTCTTTCTTTATTCCTTCCTTTATTTGATAGAATAGATTGAAATTGAGAGGGGAGGGGAAGAGAGAAAAGGAGAAAGAAAGATACCTGCAGACCTGCTTCACCACTCATGAAGCTTCCCCCTTACAGGTGAGGAGCTTGAACCTGGGTCCTTGTGCATGGTAATGTGTGTGCCTAACTTAGTGTACATGTAAACTTAAATGTTGATTTAAATTATTACTTATAGTCATGTTGAGTAATTACTTTCATCTGTTTCCCTTGTCTTAGAGCCTTCAGGGAGAATTGGAGCCAGCATCATTTTCCTGGACATATGAAGAAATAAAAGAGGTTCACAAGCGTTGGTGGCAATTAAGGGATAACGCTGTGGAAATCTTTTTAACAAATGGCAGAACACTCCTGTTAGCATTTGATAACACCAAGGTACAGCTGACTACATTGATAAATTATCAGTTTGAAATGACTACAGGATCAGTTTATCTATGCTTTTAATGGTTATTTAAAGGCTTAACTTGTTTAAACTAACGTACTGCTTCTGAAACCAAATAAAAATACCTTGTTACTTATTCCTAATTAAGGTAATCCCTTGGTTATATTAAGACTATTTTTGTCCTCAAAAACGATATTAAATTTCAGTTCCCAGAAGTGACAGTATCTGTAAAAAAGCAAATAAATTAATGTGTAACTAACATGAAAGAGTAGTTTAAACTTGATAGTATTTTACTTTTGACAGTCCCTTTATTGATCCCCATATCCCTTCAACTATTATTTTTTCTATTACATAAAAAATTATTAAAATTATTATAAAAACTATTTTTTCTATTACATAAAACCATATGGGAAAAGCTGTGTATATTTGCTACTTCCAACTGTTTTGAATTTTTTTTAAATGCCCAACTCAATTTTTTTTATTTTAATTTTTATTAGTGATTTTACAAAATTATAAGAGACCAAAAGAGAGTAAAAGAGACCACAGCATTGAATCTTCAGTGCCATGCAGGCCAGGCTCAAATATGAGTAGTACATATAGCCAAGCCACATACTTTGCAAGTGAACTGTTTAACCAGTCCCCAAATTGTAAGATTTCAGGGCTATAATTTCACACCCATACATGGTCTGTGTAAGTCACTTCACACTTCACCAAAATCCCCCCATAACTAACGTAGTTCTCAGGCACTGAGAGATAATTTGATTCTTTTTTTTTTTTTGCAAGTTCATTTTGTTTAGTTCTCTATATTCCACATAAGTGAAACCATTCAGTAGTTGTCATTCACTTCTAATTTAGCATAATCAACTTTTGTTCTCATCATCCTACCTGATAATTTCTCTGGTCTGGGCCCCTGGTGACTTCCTTTTTGATAAACCCTATGGTCATATTTCTTAGTCCACATCTTACTTGACCTATTAGAAGCATTTGACACAGCAATTTTCTTTTGTAAAGGCAGTGTGTGTGTGTGTGTGTGTGTGTGTGTATGGGGGGGGGTAGCCAGGGGGCAAGACACAGAGATGACTCAGCAGTAGGACAACTCCTGATTTGCATGCTTGAAACTAAGTTTGATCCCTAGGACCAGTGTACATGCTCACATGTTTGTGTTCTCTCTCTCTCTCTTCCCCCCCTCTCCCCCTCTCCCTCTCTCCCTCTTTCCTCTCTTTCATATTTTTAAAAACTTCTTCACTGGGATATCATTTTCTCTTATATTTCCTTTTACCTCCAGTGAAAATAGTTGTTTCTTCTCAGTCTTGTTCACAAAACCTTTCTCTGTCTCAAACTCATTCTTCAGACCTCTTCTCTTCTTACCCAGTCATATGACTTTAAATAAATAGCATTCCCTATCATCTGACAACTGATAAGTTTATACCACAAAACAAACCTTTTCCCCTAAATGCTACAATCAAATATTTAACTGACTACTTGGTATCTCTATTTGAAGTCATAACTGGCACCTCACATTTCACATTTGATCTTCTCCCAAATAAATAATAACTCCAATCTTTCAATTGCCCAGGACGCAAACCTTTTCTAGTTTCACACTCCTCTTGTTCTCTCTACCCCTACATCTACTTTATCAATTAATCCTATTCACTCTCCCCTCAAAATACATCAAGAATATGACCACTTCCAATACTACCATTCTAGTTTAAGTTATCATTTCTTAGCCTCAGTTATTACAAGCATCCTAATTGGCTTCCTTATTTGCATACTCTCCTTTCTTTCAACTATTCTCAATGCAACAGCTAAAAAAAGTCAGATCAAGACAGTCACCTGTGCCATGCCTTCAGGTCACTTTTTGTGTCAGACTCAGTTAAAGGCAAAATCCTAACAGTAGCTTAGTAAACTGTTGAATGATCTAACACCTTGTCACCCCTCTAACCTTATCTTTTACTATTTTCTCCATCTCTCTGACTCCCCCATCTGTGGGGACTGCTGCTTCAGCACCTTGAGCACATTGATATTTAGGTTCTCAACAAATACTTGTTGCATAAACTTGAGTGCCTCCTTTGTCAAGAGTAGTTTGGGATATAGTTGGTCATAAATTCCATCCCATCATCCTTAGCTTCAGTAATTGTCATTACTCAGATTTAAGCTACAGTTCTTTTTTTTTTTTTTAATAGTTATTTATTTATTCCCTTTTGTTGCCCTTGTTGTTTTATTGTAGCTATTCTTATTGTCATCATTGTTGGATAGGACAGAGAGAAATGGAGAGAGGAGGGGAAGACAGAGAGGGGGAGAGAAAAGTAGACATCTGCAGACCTGCTTCACTATCTGTGAAGCGACTCCCCTGCAGATGGAGAGCTGGGGGCTTGAACCAGGATCCTTATGCCGGTCCTTGCGCTTTGTGCCATGTGCACTTAACCTGCTGCGCTACTGCCCAACTCCCTAAGCTACTGTTCTTAAACACCATATGATAATGCCTATTCCATTAGTTATAGTTATATTTTCTCATTCTTCTCATTTAATTTTAATCACAGTTCGGAGTATTCTTAACTATGACTCTTCTTCCTATACAGACTGTTTCTTAGGCCAGAGAGATAATTCATAGGGTAGGGCACATACACTGCCATGCACATTCTTTCCTGTGGATGCAGCCCAAGTTCAAGCCCCAGCACCATATGGCAATGGTCTTGTCTCTCCCTCTCTATCTCTCCATCTAAATGAAGGGATGGGAGGAAGCCCAGATCATCATGCGTGTATGAGGTCCTAATTCTGAAAAAGGAAAGAAACCACACTGATTTTCTTACTAGATTTCTCTAGCAGCAAAGCATAGCAGTAAAAAGAAAAATCTTGGAGGGAGACATAAAGTTGAGTCTCAGGTCCCCACCAGTTAATGATTTTCAGCTGAAATAATTTTCTTCAGATTGAGGTTTATAGCATGCCTTTGAGAGCATGAGTACTTTAGAGAACTGTCATAAGCCTAAAAATCAAATATGTTTTTCCCTACTTCTCTTATAGGTTCGAGATGATGTGTACCACAGCATACTAACAAATAACCTTCCTAATCTTCTGGAATATGGCAACATTACTGCTCTGACAAATTTATGGTATACTGGACAAATTACTAATTTTGAATATTTAACTCACTTAAACAAACATGCTGGCCGATCCTTCAATGATCTCATGCAGTATCCAGTCTTCCCATTTATACTGGCTGACTACATTAGTGAGACCCTTGATCTCAGTGATTCATCCATTTACAGGTAAGTGTAAAAAAAAAAAATAGAGGAGTCCTTGGCTAGAGAAACAGCATAATGGTTATGCAAAAAAGACTCTCATACCTGAGGCTCTGAAGTCTCAGGTTCAATCCCCAGCATCACAGTAAGAAGCTAGAGCTGAGTAATGCTCTGGTGTTTCTGTCTCAATCTCTCTCTCTCTCTCTCATTAAAAGAAAATAAATAAGGAGCCGGGGGTAGTGCAGTGGGTTAAGTGCACATGGCACATGAGCACAAGAACCAGTGTAAGGATCCTGGTTAGAGCCCACCTGTAGGGGGGGTTGCCTCACAAGTAGTGAGGCAGGTCTGCATGTGTCCTTCTTTCTCTTCCTCTCCCTGTCTTCCACTACTCTCTCAATTTTTCTCTGTCCTATCCAATAACAATAGCAGCTATGGCAACAACAAAGGCAACAAAATGGGAAAAATGACCTCCAGGGGTGGTGGGTTCATAGTGCAGGCACCAAGCTCCAGCAATAACTCTGGAGGATATGGAGATTCGGTTGTGGGAATTGTGTGGAGTTGTACCCCTCCTACCCTATGGTTTTGTCAATTTATCCTTTCTTAAACTAACATTTAACAACAAACAGAAAATTATTAAAAGTCACAGAATTTGGAAAGTAAACAACATACTCCTGAAGAACCACTGGGTCAGAGAGTCACTCAAGCAAGAGAAACAAATGAAAATGAAAACACAACCTATCAAAATATTTGGACACAGCTAAAGCAGTATTGAGAGGGAAACTTATACAATACAATCACATATTAAACAACAAGAAAAAGCTCAAATAAATGACCTTACTTTACACCTCAAGGACTTAGAGGAAGAGGAACAAAGGAACCCTAAAGCAACCAGAAGGACAGAAATCACTAAAATTAGAGCAGAAATAAACAACATCGAAAATAAGAGAACCATACAAAAGATCAGTGAGACTATTCTTATGACCAAAAGTTAAACTTCTAGAACATAATACTCATATTTGAAGAGCTATTTGGCTATACCCTTATCAAACTGCCTTCCAGATATATTGTATCTATTTATACTAGTATATAAAACAGTTGTGTACAAAAAGTACAGCTTTTAAATGACAAATACTTTAAACAGAATCTAATTTCTTGAAAACTGTCCGGTCAAGGTTTACTTTCTGGCAGTTAAACATAAATCTACATTAAGTGAATTCCAGTTTTTATTTATCAAAATATGAGAGAAAAAATAGGTATATCTTGCATATGTATAACTAAAAACTCTAATATGCCAAATAAAATATTTGGAGTACTCTTTATTTAGTTTTAAAATATAACAGCTATATAAACATCTGCCTAAGCAGAGCTGGTTTGACTTTTATTAAATCTGGGCAGATCTTGATGTTGATCAAATTATAGTACCACATGTTAAAATGGCAAGTGGTCCCAAGTCTCAGCCACAAATCTTGGATATTTCTGTTTCTCTTACTCCAATTGCCATACAAAGACTATTTGACTCTGTAGTTTATGAAAGTAAGAATTGATCCTTATGTTCTCTTACCTCCCTAATGGGGTGTGAATTAGTAGCACAGACACACCCACATGTATATATACATCCTCTACTATACCCAGTGGTGTTACTCAGCATCTATGACTTAGGTTACAAAATAACTAGGGAAGGGAGATAGCTCACCTAACTAGAGCACACACCTTATGCATGAGGCCTTGAGTTCAAGCCCCAGCTTCTTATAGGAACACCATGGATGGAACAAAGGGAGTTCTATGAATGGTGAAGTCTCTTTGTCTCTCTCCCTTTTTCTCCTCTCTCTCACTCTCTCTAAGATAAAAGAATGGGTGGAAAAAACTGACCCTGAGAGACTGCTTAGCAGTGGTATTGAACATATATGAGGTCCTAGATTCTTTCGTGATACCTCATTTTGTTTAATATCGCATGGGGTTGGGGTAGGATACTTATGTATGCATGACATCATGGCTCCAGCCAATTTTTCCATTCTTTATTTGAGAGAGAAAGGGGATGGGGAGAGACAGTACCACTCTGCTGTGCATGGAGCATCCTCAGTGCCACCCATGTGCTGCTGGGGCTTGAACACAGAACCTGGCATATGGTGAGATATACAGCCTATGGTGAATTATCTCCTGCCTCCCCTTTATTTGGTGTTCCATCTATATGTATGTAAATATAATCTATACACATAGATTTAATCACACTCCAGATCTCAACTTGTCACTTAAACACATGTTGTTTCTTTGATTTTCACTAACTAGCCTAATAATTACATAGCATCCCTTTATGATCTAATTTCCTGTCCAAACTACCCTTCACCCTTCACTACCTAAATGGATATCCAGTCAGTAAAATAAAGACAGAAATCTCCAGGACACAGTAGCAGTCACCTGCCTTTGGACAGTTTCAGTTATGATCCTGGAGGAAACAGAGGGGCAAGGAAAGGAGCAAATTTTCTTAGGTAGATACAAGACAGGAATTCCTAATTCCAGTGTGGATCTGCTTAGAAAAAAGTCTACTTAATCATTTATGAAATCATAATTTTGAGTGGTATCTGTTAGTTGCAAAGAAACATGTATAAGTACTAATCTAAGGATCAAGTATTTGATGATTTACAGGATGCAGAGACATCTCAGCTGCTTAATCCTGACAATATACTTCATATTTTTTCCATCATTTCTTTTTTGTAGAAATCTCTCTAAGCCTATAGCTGTTCAGTACAAAGAAAAAGAAGATCGGTATGTGGATACATACAAAGTAAGTTTAGTGTTTCCTCATATTTTGATAAGTGAAAACTGGAGTTTTGTAGTTTTTAGTTTTACGTGACTTTAAATTTATAGTGGTTTGTTTTGTGTTGTCTTGTTTTTCACTTCCTTGTGACTTGATTAACAGACATGTTAGGATTCTAAATAAAAAATTTTTATTTCAGTTAACTGAAAACACATCTGAAAGAAGAAAATATACTTATGCCCATAAATTAAAGACTAATAATTCACATTCATATTCAAATTTGTAATTAATATTCTTTGTAAAAATTACAGAGATTTCCAGGCACCTCCTGTCAGCCATTAGTGTTACTTACTTGACAACATCAGTGTGTTTATGATTTGCCGTAATCCCCTGTCCTTCATATGCAACAGAGCTTGTATTTTTTTTTTTTTTTAGTGACACACAAGAGAATGAACTGAGGGTCTCACACATGCACAATACTGCTTTGTGACCTCCTCAGCCCAATTTTTTTTTTTATTCTAAATATTTAGAGGCAAGAGAAGAGGGAAGGAAAGTCAAATAGGGAAGAGAACTCAGTTTCTCTCCCCATCTGTGGACCTCCCTTTGTTTTTATCCATGGTGCTCTCATGTGGTGCTGAGGAGCAAACCAGGGCCTCAAACACAGTAAGGTGTGTGCTCTACCCAGTAAGTAAGCTAGTGCCCATCGCCTGCACTGGCTTATTAACAAGAATCTACTACCAGATCTTAAACTTTAAAAATAATTGTTGTTACCTTTTCTATGAATTCATACTAACAGAATTCTATTGGAAATTTGAAGAAATGAGTGAACTAGACTGCATTCTTCACAGCAGTATCACGATAGAAACAATTGAAGCTTTTGTTTCTTTCTGTGCTACATTATTTTATGTAACGATTCCAGAAAGATACCTTTAGCGTCTGTCACTGCTTAAGTCTTCTTTTTTGTATTATTTTTAATTTTGTATTTATAAAATGGTTAACACCCACAAGACCATAGGAAAAGAGGGGTACAATTCCATACAATCCCCACCACCAGAAATCCATATCCCATCCCCTCCCTAAGTCTTCTGAAAAGGAGCCAGTGCTGTGGAAATCAAGGAGGAGCAACTCTAGAAAAGTTCATTATCTGCTGATTTTGTTATCAGAGCTAGACAAAAACTGTAGGAGATGAGAATAAGGAAGTGATATATTTTTTTTAACCTCCTAAGTTAGAGGGACATTATTACTGTGTGTTATTGTTGTTTGTTTGTTTCTGTCTTCTTGAAAGCTTCACCTCTCCAGGATGACTTTGGTTTATAGATAGGTAGATCGATGGGTAGATAATACATACAACATAATAATACATACACAGCACTGAAACTTCTTCCAATGTGGTAGTGGACAGACTCCAACTTTGAAACTCTTAAAATGCAGGCATCTCTAGTGATCAAAATAGTTCTATTTATGGAGTGTTTGATCAGCTTTTGTGTTAGTATTTATTAGTTCAGAGACAGAGAGTTGAGATGTAGGTAGCAGCATTGCTGAATCAAAGTCAAGTTGACTGTGATGCTTAGTGACTGAGGTTCAAATACAAATAGTAGGGCCAGCCATGGAGAGTAGCATTAAAGGGCTGGTAGTAGAGTAGATGGGAAAGGAAACTGGTGAGACTTTCCTAGCTCTGCCTGGAGTATACTACAGTGAATTTTTTTTTCTGTGTTTCCTGTTTCCTACAGTACTTGGAAGAAGAGTACCGCAAAGGTGCCAGGGAAGATGACCCCATGCCTCCAGTACAACCTTACCACTATGGCTCCCACTATTCTAACAGTGGCACTGTGCTTCACTTTTTGGTCCGAATGCCTCCTTTCACAAAAATGTTCTTAGCCTATCAAGGTAAGGGTTACTCTATAACTACTTAGAAAGTTATATTGTGTCATCAAAGAAAGGAAAAAAAAAAAAACACCCTGACTGACATCCCAAGAACTTGAAGTAGTCAAACCACAGGTTAAGGGATTCTATTCTTTCAACAAAATTCACTTTAAAAACCTGGTATAGGGCCAGCAAAATAGTTCAATTGGATAGAGCACTGCTTTGCCATGTGTACAACCCAGGTTCAAGCCCTACTCCCACTACATTGAAGGAAGCTTCAATGTTGTGGTCTCTTTCATTCACTATGCCTCTCTACTTCTTTCTCCCTATCAAATAAATAAATACCTGGTGTAAGTAAATCATTTTTTAATATTTTAAATTTCAACATTAAGTTAAACATCTAAATTTGTAAAAATGCAATTCACTTTTTTAAAATTAAGTTATAATTCACATATCATAAACATTATCTTTTTTTTTAAGTAACCCTTAATTCACTTTTTAAACATACTGAACTTAATTATTTCCAATTAAGTTACCTCTAAATACTAAAGGGGGTATACTGATACCTTCACCAAATAAGTTTCTAGCTAATAATTTTTTTTATAATTTTTTTATTTTATTTATTTCCTTTTGTTGCCCTTGTTGTTTTATTATTGTAGTTATTATTGTTGTTGTCGTCGTTGTTGGATAGGACAGAGAGAAACGGAGAGAGGAGGGGAAGACAGAGGGGGAGAGAAAGATAGACACCTGCAGACCTGCTTCAGCGCCTGTGAAGCGACTCCTCTGCAGGTGGGGAGCCGGGGTTCGAACCGGGATCCTTATGCCGGTCCTGTGCTTTGCGCCACCTGTGCTTAACCCGCTGCGCTACAGCCCGACTCCCTCTAGCTAATAATTTTTACCTCAATGTTTAAACCTGGCAGGTCTAAAGATAACTTAGAGGTGAATTTTCTGATTTATGTACAGATAAGGATATGCTCACTGATTGCTCCTAATGAGAGCTGTGTTATTAGCTCTGTGTTTGTTCCTCTGATACCCAGAGTGCTTTGTGGAATCATTATCTGTTCATTTACTCAACCCTTCATGAACTTCTTTATATATTTTCACTCAGATGCAACCTCATAGAAGAATAAATTGTATATTCTCTGTTATATTTGTTTCTCTGTAAGTACACAAATTTTCCACATGACAGCTGTTCAAATATTTGAAGACTGTTGCCTTATGCTATACTGCTCTTTACCCCTCTCAGTCTTATTCTTCTCCAAGCTAATTGCCCTTCGTTAATTTGACATCAGGTTGAGAGTCTCCCATATGCAAGGTTTTGTTCCAATTGTGACTAAGAATATGAAAATAAGTAAAGCAAGTCTGTACTTACTAAAGACTTTTAAAAATTAATTCTGAGGGTCAGGAGATAGAGCACCTGGTTGAGCACAAGTGTTACCATGCGCATAGGCTGGGGTTCAGGACCAGGGGCCCACCACCACGGGGGAAGTTTCACAAGCAGTGAAGCAGTACAGCAGGTGTCTCTCTCTCCCTCTCTAGCTCTTCTTTCACTCTTAATTTCTCTCTGTCCTATCAAATAAAAGAAAATGGGAAAAGAAAAAACTGGCCCAGTGCAATTCATTGTGCAGTCACTCATCCCCAGCAGTAAACCTGGTAGCAATGAAAAAAGAATTAATTGTAGAGGATTGGGGAGCTAGCTGGGCAGTAGAGTACTCAGTACTCCTGAACCCCCAGATTCAGACCTAGTATCACATATATCAGAACTGAGTAGTGATCTGGCCTGCCTTTGTCTCCCTCCCTCTTTCTCTCTAAGTCTTTGAAATATTAAATATAGGAAAAATAAAATAAAAAGTATATATAGGGGCAGGGAGATAACTCACAAGTAAAACAGTGAAGTTGCAAGCCTGAGACCTGAGTCTTGATTCCTGATACAGCATGTGCCACGACTGAGTGGCATTTGTCTCTCTGTCATTCACTTCTCTCTTTGCCCGCCCCCAATAATTAATAGATGCATCTTTAAAAATTAAACAAAATTAGAATTAATGGTTAAGCCATCTTGGTCTGGTTTCCAAACCTGCCATTATTCTGATTATCTTTCTGGACATATACTGATTTGTGAATGCCACAACTTAAAACTGACAGAAAAAAAAAAAAAGATTTCTGATGTTCTTTGGAGCCACTTCAAGTTTCTAACAGAACTGTTATGTTCTTTCTCTGAATGTGGCCCAATAATCTATTAATATAAAACTAACTATAATTTTTTTAAGTTATTAATATAAAACTAACTACTAATATTGAACTATAAAATAATATTAATATAAAACTATTATTAATATAAAACTTAATATAAAACTAACTATAAAATTTATTAATGTTGCTATTATGCTAGATTTTTCAGGGTATATTTAAGAATGATTAAAAAAAAAAGGAACAGGGGGTCGGGCGGTGGCGCAGTGGGTTAAGCGCATATGGCGCAAAGCGCAGGGACCGGCGTAAGGATCCCGGTTCGAGCCCCCGGCTCCCCACCTGCAGGGTTGTCGCTTCACAGGCAGTGAAGCAGGTCTGCAGGTGTCTATCTTTCTCTCCCCTTCTCTGTCATCCCCTCCTCTCTCCATTTCTCTCTGTCCTATCCAACAACGAATTGCGTCAACAAGGGCAATAATAATAGCCACAACGAAGCTACAACAGGGACAACAAAAGGGGGAAAAAAATGGCCTCCAGGAGCGGTGGATTCATGGTGCAGGCACCGAGCCCAGCAATAACCCTGGAGGAGGAAAAAAAAAAAAAGGAACATAGAAGGCAGCAAAGGAACTTCAGGGATGGTAGAGCAGTGCTGTGGTATCTCTCCTTTTCTGTCTTTCTCTCTTTTCCTCTGCAATTAAAAAGTTTGAAAATGTGGGTCCAGGAAGAGTTCAGTCACACATGTGCAAGGCCCTGGATATCCCCCACACACACACATACACACACTCAAATAAAGGAGGAAGGATAGAAGATAGTAGAGTACACGCCTGGCCATGGGTGTGGGCCAAGTTTGAGCCCCAGCAGCACGTGAGGGTCCTCCAGGTCTGTGGCATCTCTGTCTTTAACTGAAGTGAAAAGAATGAAAAAAATCAGCCCAGGAGCAGTAAAATTGTACATATAAGAGACTCCATACTACAAAAGTAATAATAAATACTAAGCCTTGCTTAATGCTGATATTAGTCTTTGACAATCTTCAAATAATCTTCAAGTTCGGAATGATTTTAGATTCTATATCATGGTTCCTAAGAAGTATGTGCTCTATTGATATTTTCAGGTATGGCCTTCTCATGCCATTTTGTAGTCTAGGTCTGTCCTATGACTGCAGAGCATATTTGTTGACAGAAAGGACACAGGGTTCAAAACTCTAACAAAGGCATGACTAGTCATAGTTTTATGTTACTTCATAGGAAATTTTACATTTTAGCTTAGAATGAGACCATAAAAAAAAAGGTGTTCTCTTCCCACCCACCCACCTACCTAACCCACAAAAAAATGGAAAAAATAGTCTTAGCAACTAAAGATAGTGGAATCATTTACCTTCCGGATGGGAAGGGGAAAACTTTTTGTATGTACTTGATTTTTTTTTCTTCTTTTTGCCTCAGGGCTATCTCTGGGGCTCAGTGCCAGCACTACAAACCCACTGCCCCTGGAGGACATTTTTTTCCATTTTATTAGATAAGACAGAGAGGAATTGAGAGGGGAGAGGGAGAGAGAGGGCTGAGTGGTGGCACACCTGGTTAAACACACATGTTAGAATACTCAAGGATCCAGGTTTGAGCCCCTGGTCCTGACCTGCAGAGGGAAAGCTTTGCAAGTTGTGAAGCAGTGTTGTGTCTGTCTCCCTCCCTGTCACCCCCTTCCCTCTCGGTTCCTGGCTGTCTCTATCCAATAAATAAATAAAGACAGTAAAAACAAAATTGAGAGAGAGAAAGACACCTGTAAACCTGCTTCGCTGATCCAAAAGTGGACCCACTGCAGGTGGGGAGCAGGGGCTCAAACCCGGATCAAATCTTTGCACATAGTACTATATGTGCTTAACTGGGTGTGACACTGCTCGGCCCCCATACTTAAATTTTAATGTCTTTTCTCTATTATTCATTCATTCAATAATAAATCATTATTAAGTATTTATTTATGCACTATAGGTACAACTCCAAGTCCCTACTTTTATAGAGCTTTCATTTTACTTGACAACAGTTAGATAAATAATATTAATTCATATAAATATATTATGAAAACATGATATGTGAAAAATGATATAATGTGATCTCAAATTATATATAGGAATATTTATTTTTGTGCACATCAATAATCTCTTCTAACCTATGGACCAAAAAATGACATCTTTTTAATTTTTTTAAATAGTAAAGATAAATTAATCTGACAGACTACAAATGGAATCAGGTCTTTGTGTCTTAATTGTATTATTTATATTTCTTTATAGATCAAAGTTTTGACATTCCAGACAGAACTTTTCATTCTACAAATACAACCTGGCGCCTCTCATCTTTTGAATCTATGACTGATGTGAAAGAACTTATCCCAGAGTTTTTCTATCTTCCAGAATTCTTAGTTAATCGTGAAGGTACAGAAATTAAATCATTTCTAACTTACATTTCTGAGGTATCGTAGTTATTTTATGATTTTCTAAAACTAAAAATAGCCTTTGTAAGTTCTAAAATGTTAGTCCCCAATCAAGAGATATGCCTTTATTATTTATTATGTGTATAATTTTATTTCCATATGAACATGAGGATTTTATTTATAGGACTAAATATACTTGGGAAATTATAACTTTTAACTATTAAAAGTATTTGTAAACATGTATTTTCTAATAACATAAGATATAATACACTTATTTAAAAAGTCATGAATATATTTGTTAAATGGACAAGATCTCGGCGGTTTTATGAGGAATATCTAGGTTAGAAATAAGATATACTAACCACAATGATCTAATAACAAAAATGAGGGCTAGAGGTTAAAATCAGTTTCTGTGCTACCAACTCACTAAAAATAAAAATAAATAGACTATGATAGTTCATTCAAAGAATATGTCTACCTTGTGCTAGTCTTTGTTAAACTACAGAATGCTTATATTTACCAAATCTAAACAATCTTATTAGTGTTAACTCAAAAAATTCACAAGGGCTTGTATTACAGTTTTAGTTTAATTTGATTAAATATATAGCAGTATGTATTTAAGCAGCTATTTCATTGAAGATATGATTAGCGAACTATTGGAATTAGCAGACAAATTTTCTGCTTTTTCTTTAATAAAAAAAGAAAAGAAGTTGAAAGATCTCAAATTTAATGAGGCTAATAGGAAGCAGGAAGATGAACAATAGTGTTATTATCCTCTTAGACCTCTTTCTTGTTATATAGCACACAACAACTGTTTGTGTTACATTTTTTTATTTTTTTTTAATATTTAAGATGCTTTTAAGACTTGTGGGTTAAATGAGGCATCCTTTGGGGGAGATGTTACCCAGGATGAGTGAAACTTGGTTGAAGCAAACTATAAAGTTATTTGGTGGATGTACTGAATATTATTAGTGCAGCCAGGAGACTACAGATCCAAGATGAAGCCAGGAGAATACAAATCCAAATAGCATGTCAGTTGTGGGCCCAAGTTGCCCAACATCAGAATCCCTTATGTAGGCAAAACAGACTGAGTAGTCAACATACAGGTCAACTCTATGCAAGTGATGTTTTCAGCCAGTGCAGCTCTTGAATGGTGGGAGATAATAACTGGTCAAATCAGCCTTGTGGTCTAAGACTAGTAGATTTTTATTCCATTTCTTATAGTGCATCTGAATGTTACTGAATATGCTTATGTGCCTGGTCAGACCTGGGGCCAGACTCAATAGTTTCCTAACTCTGTTTTAGTTATTCAGACTCAACTGATTTCAAAATGTTTCCTATTTCTTATCAGAAATAGTCATTAGTACTCCTCTTCTCTTTCAGGTTTTGATTTTGGTGTGCGGCAGAATGGTGAACGAGTTAACCATGTCAACCTCCCACCTTGGGCACGTAATGATCCTCGACTTTTTATCCTCATCCATCGGCAGGCTCTTGAGTCTGATTATGTGTCCCAAAACATTAGTCAGTGGATTGACTTGGTGTTTGGGTATAAGCAAAAAGGAAAGGCTTCTGTTCTAGCCATCAATGTTTTTCATCCTGCTGTGAGTAACTCTTCTATAATAATCTGCATTTATCTAACATAGTACCTGAATATTTAGAGGTTAACTGTTAGGATTCCTTTAAGATACATACTTTGCCAAGAAGAATTGACAGTAACACTAAGCTGTTGCCCAGGATTTTTCAGGTTTTATATTTCACCTCTTTAAAAATAAGTAAGATACTATCTGCCGGGAGCCCCCAATCAAATAGAGAAATGTGGTAAATAAGGTTAGGTGGGACATTAGGGGCTGCCTCCATGTAGCAGTAAAATCCTAATGAAACCCCTGACTTGACAATTTCTTGGGAAATGAAAAGTAAAAAGGCCAATTCTGAGAATACTTTTTCCTGGTATCACCTAGTGCTACTCAAAGGCAATAAGTACAGCAGATTAACCCACTGTATGAAACATTTGGCTTCTTTGTTCTCCTGACTTTAAAATTAGGAGGTGGCAGTAGATTGTTTTTAGACTTCCCCTCCAGCTATAATTTTTTGTCACTTTTATCATGAATTTATATCAAACAGTGAAAATGTACAATAAAACTTTCAAACATATTTCTATTATCTAGGCTTGTTTATGCCAGAGATCCATTCTTGAATATCAGTTTAAAAATAATAATTTCTTTATCCCATTTTGCCCAGTAATCATTACAACTATTTCTACAGTAATACAAAATTAAAAGAGGGGTATTGGGCAATGGTTCACCTGGTTGAGTAGCATGTTACAGTGCACAAGGACCCAGGTTCAATTCACCAGTCCCCACCTGCAGGGGAGAAGCTTCACAAGTAGTAAAGCAGTGCTACAGATGTCTTTCTTTCACTCTTTTGCTATCTGTCTTCCCCTTCCCTCTCAATTCCTCACTGTCTCTATCCTGTAAATAATAAACCTTTAAAAAGAAAATTAAATTCCTTAAGGTCTAGGAGAGAGATAGATTTACTAATTTACTAATAACTCTAATACAAAATAAATGTTGTGGCCAAGTATTCTAAAAGGAGGGATATAAGGACCAGTGACACACCTGGTCAGACACACACATTGCAGTGTCCAAGGACCCAGGTTCAAGCTGCTAGTCCCCACTTGCAGGAGGAAAGCTTCATGAGTAGTGAAGCAAGGCTGCAGGTGTCTCTCTGCCTCTCTCCCTCTATCTCTCCTGCTCTCCTCTGTGTCTATCCAATAATAAATAAATATTTTTAAAAAGAAAGGAAAGGGGGTATAATACAATTTGGTTAGCAATAATTTTATACATAAAACATGATATAAATATAAAGGCAGAACTTCAGTTATAAATTTTATATTTGATATAAAATACAACTTCAGGAGCAACTAAGAATTTCGATATTAATTTCAATATATTCTAAATTTTTTTTTTTTTTTTTGTCTCCAGGGTTATCACTGGGGCTCGGTGCCTACACTACGAATCCACTGCTTCTGGAGACTCTTTTTTCTTTTTTGTTGCCCTTGTTTATCGTTGTTGTTATTATTGTTATTATTATTGCTGTCATTGTTGGATAGGACAGAGAGAAATGGAGAGAGGAGGGGAAGACAGAGAGGGGGAGAGAAAGACAGACACCTGCAGACCTGCTTCACCGCCCGTGAAGCGACTCCCCTGCAGGTGGGGAGCCGGGGGCTCGAACCGGGATCCTTACGCCCGTCCCTGCGCTTTGCGCCACATGCGCTTAACCCACTGCGCCACCGCCCGACCCCCTATTCTAAATTTATTATCTCGACTCATTTCAATTATTTTTCTATAAAATTCACATTAAATTTTTTACTCAGAACTATACCTTATTCTCATCTTACTGAATATTTTTTACTAACTCTTTGGAACTTTAGAATGTGAAAAGGATAGAGTCTATGCCACTATTCTAGGAATTTAATAAAATTCAACTCATGGTGTAGTGATTATATATATAATCCTGGTTCAAAATTGAGTTCCCATGCTTTACTCTGTGATGCTGCCACTTGCTGTGTGACCTCAGACACATAACTGAGTCTCTGTGCCTAAGTGTACAAACTTACTAAGTGTGACTAACACTAGCCTCACCAACAAGGAAGGAAATCTATGTCTGCTTGTTGCACAGATAAGTGTAAATAAGTATACATTTTTAAACATGAGTGTGAAAATGCCTTTGACTTTAACTCAACATTTACTAATAATGGAGTTCGTTTAGAAACATATCACAGAATATAAAGAAGTGCTGTTTAAAAACAGTAAAGAAAATAAATCTTTGGTTAGAGCATTATTCTAATCTTCATTTGTATTAATGAATATGCTCATACAAGTAGTAGGATGAGCCCTGTATAGATAAGCATTTATAACCAGTAATTGATCCCTGTGGAGATGGTGGGGAAAGGTGATGGATGGTAAGTAGTGTTGAAGATTATTGGACTTCTGAAGAATCTTTAAAATTTTAGAAACATTGTATCTAGATATGTAAGTGAAATTTACTATGACTTGATTACATGCCAAAAGGCTAAATTGTGGATATTCACAAAACATGACAATACCCAGATACTGACTGCTAGGTTTAGAAATAAAAGCATAAAGCTACAGGACTCTCCATCTGATCCTAGTGGATAACACTAAGGGGGAAAGTGAAGGACACCCTTTAGGTTAAAGAACTTAAAATTCTCATTGCTGCTCATCCAGATTCACTTAAATTTGTGTTAGAACCTAAATATACTTTCTTGAACTACATACCCACATTGTATCTTAACCTTATATTTACCCTTTCTTATATATAACATTCGACAAATAACTTTCTAGTTGTTTAGTGTTATAGGTGGTATCTTATATGGTATTGTCTGGTGTTAATAATGAATTTTGTAAACATACCGAATTAGCATCAACTAAACATGATACATTAATTACGTTGACCTCCTCAGAAACACTGACTTCTCGTGTTCAAAAGTATTGACAATTTTTTCCATTTTCCATATTGAAAATTTTTTCCATTCCGAAGAAAAGGAAGCCATGTTCTAAAGGATAAAACAAGTCTTTCCTCTTTGATGTCACTGGCAAGTCTTACTTTTTATGTATATATCTTGTTCTCTTTTTTTATCCTTTTGATATTCAGACATATTTTGGAATGGATGTCTCTGCAGTTGAAGATCCCGTTCAGAGACGAGCACTAGAAACCATGATAAAAACGTATGGCCAAACTCCTCGTCAGTTGTTCCAGTCAGCTCATGCAGGCAGACCTGGATCCAAGCTTAACATGGAAGGAGAGCTTCCTGCTGCTGTGGGGCTATTAGTGCAGTTTGCCTTTAGGGAAACCCGAGAACAGGTCAAAGAAATCACCTATCCGGTATGTCATTTGGATTTCAGTAGAATTCAGCAACAGTAATAACAAAAAAACCTTATTCAACTTCTGATCTTTCATAAATTGTCAAAGACACTCTCCTCAAAACAAAATAAATAAATCAAAAACAGACAAAAAAGTAAAAACAGCACTGAGGGTCCAGTATCAGTGTGTACACAAGCTAGTGAACAGAGATTCTCAGTATATATGAAATGCTTTGTTAGTGATACGAAGAGAGTGCTTGGGCTGGGGAGACAGCATAATGGTTATTCAGAAGACTCTCGTGCCTGAGATTCTGAAGTTCCAGGTTTAGTCATCCCCAGCACCACCATAAAATAGAGCTGAGTAGTGCTCTGGTTGAAAGAGAAAGAAAGAGAGAGAGAAAGGAAGGGAGGGAGGGAGGGAGGGAGGAAGGAAGGAAGGATGGAAGGGAGGGAGGGAGGGAGGGAGGGAGGGAGGGAGGGAGGGAGGGAGAAAAGAGAGTGCATTAGAGGAACCCAAGTCAGAATGTGACCTCCCTGAGGATACTAAGGAAAACCCCACAAGGCAGTGACATAACAGGAATTAGCAAATGGGAAGGAAAAAAACTGCCCAGTACTAGAGAGTAGCTTTGAGCATGCGTCTGCCTGTATAAATATGTCTAATATGGTCTTGGCTATCATGTCCCACCAGGAGCATTGGCCAGAGATGTCAGCATTTGGGTTTATACTTGAAATAGGAAATCAAAGTAAACAAACCAGAATAGGAAAGCTATCAAGGGGCTGGGAGACGGAGCTCTGGGGGTGGGAATTGTGTGGAGTTGTACCCCTCTTATCCTACGGTTTTGCCGGTGTTTCCTTTTTATTAAAAAAAAAAAAAAGTAAACTGGATAGGGCTGGGGAGATAGCATAGTGTTTCACACAAAAAAACTTTCATTCCTGAAGCTCAGAGGTCCCAGGTTCAATTCCCAGCACCACCATAAGCCAGGGATGATCAGTGCTTTGGTAAAAAACAAAAAAAGTAAAATGGATGCTGGAGCCAGGCAGTGGTGCACCAGGTAAGCACACACATTACCATGCAAAAAGCCCCTGGCTCAAGCCCCTGCCCCCCCCCCCCGCAGCAGGGAGACTTCATGACCAATGAAGCAGCGCTATAGTGTCTCTCTTTTACTGTCCCTCTCTATCTCCCACTCCCTCCAAGTTTCACTTTGTACTAATAGGAAGAAACGAAAGAAGGGAAGGAAGGAAGGAAGGGGGAAACGGTTGCCCAGAACAGTGGATTCAATATGCACAACTTTCTCATCTGTTGTTGGACACCTAGGTTGCTTCCTGCTTCTGGCTATTTAAATTGTGCTGCTATGAACATAGACATACACAGATCTTTTTGGATGAGTATGTTTGAACCCTTGGGATATATTCTTAGGAGAGGAATTGCCAGGTCATAGGATAGGTCCATTTCTAGCCTTCTGAGAGTTCTCTGGGCTGCTTTCCACAGGGTTTGGACCAATTTACATTCCCACCAGCAGTGCAGAAGGATTCCTTTACCTCCACAGCCTCTCTAACATTAGTTGTTACTATCCTTTCTGATGACATTCTTATAGGAATAAAGTGGTATCTCATTGTGTTTATTTGCATTTCTCTGACAGTAACTTCATGCATTTTTTTCAATGTCTATTATCTTTCTGTTATCCTTTTTAAAAGAAAATGATCTTCACAGACCTTATTTTGACAATCATTTTTATAATATGTAACTTACATATTTCATACATTGATTCTTTATGCTCATACCTCCTCACATATATCAAAATCCATACGCAGGTAATAAAGAAATCGTCGGGGCTGGGCAGAAGGCAGCAAGGAGTTGCTTGCAGGTTGAGTGCTGGGCTTCTATGTGTGAGGCCCATAATAGGTGGTGCTCTTAATTCTCTCACACCTTCTCTTCAAATCTCTTTAAATGGTGTGTGTGTGTGTGTGTGTGTGTGTGTGTGTGTGTGGCAAAGGATTGAACCCAGGGCCTCTAAATGCAAAACTGTACTCTACCACTACATCACATCCTCAGTCAGATGCTGCTGTCAAGTCCCACTTACTCCTTTGTTCTTCACTGCCAGCTATTCATTTTTCTCCTCTAGAACTTATGTGGGTATTCCATGCTTCATAAATAATATTATTTGTTTTGCTCATGTGTTCCACAAATAAACACTTTCTCATATACTCATCAGAAATTTATTGAGAATCTATTGTGCCTAGTAAGTACTGGGTAGGTGCTATGAATATTAAGATGCATCCAAGGTGCTCCCTTTTTTTTAAGTTTTTTTAAAAATATTTATTTCTTTATTCCCTTTTGTTGCCCTTGTTTTATTGTTGTGGTTATTATTATTGTTGTTGTCATTGTTGGATAGGACAGAGAGAAATGGAGAAAGGAGGGGAAGACAGAGAGGGGGAGAGAAAGATAGACACCTGAGAGGGGGAGAGAAAGATAGACACCTGCAGACCTGCTTCACCGCCTGTGAAGCGACTCCCCTTGCAGGTGGGGAGCCAGAGCTCAAACCGGGATCCTTACTCCGGTCCTTGTGCTTTGCGCCACCTGTGCTTAACCACTGCGCTACAGCCTGACTCCCGGTGCTCCCTATCTTTAAGAGGCTCATTTTCCACTAAGTTTTTTTTGTGCTGTATATAGTCTTGTTTATGGGGCTGGTGGTGGTGCTGCAAGGACCCTCATTCAAGACCCTGGTCCCCACCTATAGGGGGAGATTCACAAGTGGTGAATCTCTCCCACTCTCTCTTTTTAAAATTTTTTATCATTTATTGAATATAGACAGCCAGAAATTGAGAGGGGGTGGGAGAGGGAGAGAGACAGAGAGACACCTGCAGCACTGTTTCACCACTTGCAAAGCTTTCCTCCTACATTTAGGGTCCGGAGGCTTGAACCTGGGTCCTTGTGCACTGTAACATATGCACTCAACCAGGTGCGCCACCACCCGGACCCTCTCCCTATCTACCCTTTCTCTGTCTCTCTACAAAGTAAATAAATATATATATTAAATGTATATATAAAATATATAGTCATAGTCCTATCTATATGGGTGAAGGAAAGTGTATAAAATAGTTCTTGTCCACTGGTTTCTCTTGTTTTGTTTAGAATTTAAATTAGGAATTATTCTATATTTGCTACTTTTTTACACTGTATTTTTCACTTTCCTTGGTTTTAAGAGCCCTTTGTCATGGATAAAAGGCTTGAAGTGGGGCGAGTATGTTGGTTCCCCCAGTGCTCCAGTACCTGTAGTCTGCTTCAGCCAGCCCCATGGAGAAAGATTTGGTTCTCTCCAGGCTCTACCCACCAGAGCAATCTGTGGTTTGTCCCGAAATTTCTGTCTCCTGATGACATACAGCAAAGAACAAGGTAAAAGAAACATAATTAAAATCATCCTTTGGCATATTTTCCAGGATATTTGAATGCTTCCAGCTCATCTGTGCTGCTATTTTATTTTATTTCTAAGTTTTCTGAGTCCTTGGTGGAAAAACTATGCTACAAAATTGTGATTTAATTCCTAACACAAAATAGGAATTAAAACATGGCATGTGGGGGCAGGAGGGAATTAAATGTTGTCTCTTTTACAATGAGAAAAATTTGAAGATGAGAGCAAATGATTATATTCTCACTTCTGAATGGAAGCATTAGGAGTTTCAAATGTATACTCTGAGGCTTTTGAATCCAGAATAGGCAGACTTATTTGAACAACAAATCTCATACCTCAGAAAATAGTCATGGGATTGAAAAAATGGAGTGGAATTATGATAGCTTTTAAAATAGGCTTTGAAACATGTATGCCTGAAAAGCAGTCCTTTTCTCATTTTGATTCACTAAAATAGCTCATGGAAAAGTGCTGTACAGCAGAAGCTCTCTTCTTATTTCTAAATATCACCTCAACACTGGGAAACTAGAGATGCTTTCCCACTCTTTCATCCATTCCAAATTAGCCATTTCACTAAATGGAAAAAAAAAAAACCTACTGTAAGCATGGTCTTTGAGACTGAAATAAGTGACTGAGGACTTGCATCTGTTCATATAGGTGCGTACAAATTTACCAGGAAACCAGAAAATGGATCAGATCCCTTTTTAGCAGTCTGTGAACTTAGTGCTTAACATGGCTGTCTATTCACCAGGCTCCCCGGGTTCTGCACAGCCTTCTTCTGTGACTAACACCATAGTGCACAGGTGTTGGTACGTGTGCCAAACAGCAGTCAACCACTTGCATGATGGCTAGGCCACAGTTCTTTTAGATTCTTTAATTCTATCATGAAATAAATGGTTGTCTTTATAGTTGGTAGAAATGAGAGGCGCAGACCAAAAGTCAGACTGAGATTTACCTCACCTGGCAGAATGTAAAGACATGAGGCCCTGGGCTTGAGCCCCAGTTCCACTAGGAGTACCACAGACAGCACCTGGGAGCTCCATGGATGGTGGAACATACTGTGAGGTCTCTTCTCTGTGTTTCTCTCTCCCTCTGTCAATATGTAATAATAAAAAAAATTTAAAAACCTATGAATATACTTGGCAGTATTATGCATTTACAAAGCCCTGACTTCATTCCCTAGTACTGCACAGATATGAGAGGCTATGAATCATTCCATCTAAGGTTATTGAACTAACAAATACAGTAAGTCTACATTACCATAGTTATCATTATGTCAGTGTGTGGTTTATCCTCACCAGCATGTCACAATTATTTGTGAGGAATGTCACAAGTAATTTACCATTCATAGGAACATTCAGAATGCATCAATAATTTGCCTTTAAATTTCAATTAAAGGGGATGGGGATATGGATCAGTGGTAGAATACAAGCCTCACATGTGTGAAGCCCTGTTTTGATCCCCAGAATAAGGGAGGGAGGGAGGAAGATAAAGAGAGAAGGAAGGAAGGAAGGAAGGAAGGAAGGAAGGAAGGAAGGAAGGAAGGAAGGAAGGAAGGAGAAGAATTACAGTATGCAAGGGCACTGGTTCAAGCCCCTGGTCCACACCTGCAGAGAGAAATATTCATGAGTGGTAAAGCAGGGCTGCAGGTGTCTCTCTGTTTCTTTCCCTCTCTGTCTCCCCCCTCTCAAAATCTCCATCTCTATCTAATAATAATAATAATAATTTTTAAGTCTGTTAATGCTTTGTGCAGTAGCACTTAAAACATGTCAAATATAGTTGTCAACCTACCTTATTTATGCTTCTGTAGTCACAAACCCATAATAACGATGTGTGCCCTTAATAGCTCTGTCCATTCAGGTTATACTTTGTTTCCTCACAAAATGTATTTGAGATATGTCAGAATCTAGGTATGTCCAGAGGGGAGTGGTATTATACAACAGTGAATTACAGCCCCGAGGGAGAAGGGCAGGTCACGGTCCCTGAGCTTGCTTCCCAGCCCTGCTAAGTAGTTGTGTGGCCCTGAGAAAATTATTTACTGGCATTGATCTATAAAATGGGAATAATAAAAGAATTTAACTCAGAAGGTAGGTAGCTAAATGAAATAAAGTAGAGAATGATTATCACCGCACCTGGCACATTCTAACTGCTTAATGTCTGTCAGCTTATAAGCAGCTGGTCCAAGGAATAATGTGTTTACTGCCACACCCAGCAGTGACAGTTCATGTGGCATTCCATTGATGCCTTGGATGTATGAAAGTTAGGTCATCTGTGAACATCTGCAAAGTGCCAAGCACTGTTCTATCAAATAAGTAGCTTTTCTCAGCTATATAGCATCATACTGTATAACAACTGAATTGAGATGTTTCTAATGATCTTAAGCACACCGTAGGGTCAGTGTATCATATTGATGTATGAGATATCTCATAAATGTCTTGCATGCATAGACCCTATGTTATATCCTCAACATTGCATTAAAAGAAATTAAAGGCCCAGTAATAGGCCAATTCCTTAAGAAATGGATGCCTCAGAATTCCCTGAGGTACTTTTCTGTCTGGATTCTGTTTGGAATGCTTGCCTTAGAATCTTTGGTACTTGAGTCCAAGCCTATATATATATATATATATATATATATATATATATATATATATATATATACACATAGTGGGTTTTCTTACAGATTTTATTGCAAATTCCAGTTTAAACTTGAGTGTTCAAATAGAAAAATTATTTTTCTTTAAAACAAAATAGTACACAACAAAAACACTGGTGCATCTTGGATTACTGAACCAAGAAACTGGGAACAGGTATCAAATATGCTTGGTTTATTAAGTATTTGACTTACTGCACACTTACCACATGCCTGGCATTGTGGTAGGTTTTGAGGGACTTATGAAATGTTCCTTCCCCTCATAGTTTATATTTCAAGATCATTTTTAGTTAATATATCCCCATTCCTTTATTGTAAAACTAAAGTCAGCATCTGGGACTATACAAAACAAAACAAACATGGATTATAATTACTGTGTTTTTGATTGATTCAGTGAACATTTCTTTGTTTTATTTCTTTGAATGCTAGATATTATGCTTGGTACTAGAATAAATAAAGTATTTCCTCCCTCCTTAAGGATCTTCAAGTATTTCATATGTCAAAAGAACATCATCTATAGCATTTGTGCTGCATTAGCTATATTCAGTGTAGCAGCAACAAGACATGGATTATGATTGGTGCTGAAAAAAGTATCAAAATGTCTACATCTTTCTCCCAAAGGACATAAGATAATGACAATAAAAAGCGACTAGAAACTCATTGAATAAGGTCTGCCAGGCAACATGCTTGCAGTTGATGAGAATAAATTATTCTCTCTCAGATCAGAAATTGCTTCCACTCTAACAATACTCCCTTCCTGGTATTAATAATTGCTGTGTTGGTTTTTTTAGTAGGATGTACCTGAGAAGTTATTTAAACAATAGCTAGGCTTAACTTTCTAAAGCGAGAAGGTTCCTCAAAATAAGACTAGTTAGTGTAAGCTTGACTGTCATTGTCTTTTACTAAAAAAAATTAATGGAAGTTTTAGTTCTTAGTCAGATAAATACCAGTTAAAATGCCATAAGTGAAAAAAGAAAATACAGTGCCATCCTCAGACTTAATTATTATGAAAGAAACAAACTAACATTAGCCAGCCATATGGCCATAATGATGATTTTTACTTTGAGTATTGTGTTCTGCTGCGTAAATTTCAACCTTTAACCTGACATTTGTTGCTGTCAAATGATAGCTGAGCAGTAGTAACAATCTAATACCCTTATTTCTCCTTCTTGAGGTGTGAGAAGCATGAACAGTACTGACATTCAGTGGTCAGCCATCCTGAGCTGGGGCTATGCCGATAACATCTTACGATTGAAGAGCAAACAGAGCGAGCCACCAATAAACTTCATACAAAGTTCACAACAGTATCAGGTAATCTTTTTTAATGAAATGCTATATGTAACAAGGAAATATAGAGCTTAAAAAGAAAAAAGCCGGTCTGACTGCAGTGAGGCTTCAATATCCTGCTGTCAATTCAATCAAGATGTTTTCCACCCACTATCTTGTTGAAAATGTGTTAGACTTTCCTACTGAGCATCAGCTGAAGGCACAGTGTTTTGTTTTGTGTTTTTTTTTTTAAAGGCCAACATTGCCTTCTTTCCTTTTCTTCTTGTTTTGTATTTTGTTTGTTTGTTTTTGCTTGTTTGTTTTTGGTGGAACTAGGACAACTCATACACAGTTTCACCGCTCCTGCATTGCTTTTTCATTCAGATAGAGAGACAAAGGGCAAAGAGAGACCCCATAGCACCAAAACTCCTCCTGATACCATAATACCTCCCATGTGGTGCTAGGGCTCAAAGCGAAGCCGTGCCCATAGCAAGGCAGGCACCCTACCCAGTGAGGTGTCTCTCTGGCTCAGTACTGCTATCGTCTTAGTCAGTCACTTTTGTCACTGTGTCATTTTCTATAACCATAATGCCTTTTTATAATTGTCGTGGCTATTCTTGAGTAGACTTGAGTATTTTAACATTGTAATATGGTGGAATAGGGTTGGGCCAGAGGGCTCTGAACCCCAGTTCCACTGGAACCCAGAACTTTTGTGACAAGGAATCTTTGAATTGCACTATCGCCAAGAGGGAAGAGATCCTGGTAGAGCAGTGCTGTGGTGTCTCTCCATCTCTCTCTGTCTCTTACCTTCTATCTGGAAAGAGGAAGGAAAATAAGAAAGAGTTGCCAAGAAGAGATGAAATCTCCCATTCATGAAGCCCCAACAAGGCCCTAGCAACACTCACACAAAAAGAAAGAAATGGAGGGAACTACTTTGGGGGAATTTTTGACAGTGAAAGAAGAGAAATTACTTATTTTATATCTAGCTTCATAGTAAAGATGAATAAAGACAATAAAAGAAAATCTTTATTTGAATTTTAATGGGGGGGGGGGGCAGTGGCATACCCAGTAGAGAGCACAAATTACTATGCATGAGGACCCAAGTTCAAACCACCAGTTCTCACCTACAAGGGAGAAACTTAACAAGTGGTGGAGCAATGATACAGATGTCTCTCTTTCTCTCTCTCTCATTCTCCCTCTCTCTCCCTTCTCTCTCTCTTTCTGTCTCTCTCTTTCAGTCTCTGTCTCTGTTAGAAAGAAAGAGGGAAAAATTATCACCAGGACTTGTCATGCAAGAATTAAGCCCCAGCAATATCCTTGGTGGCAATAAAATAGGTATCTAATAAGCATTGCAAAATTATTTGTCATGTAAATTTTAACACAAAAAAATAATGATTAGGATTATGGAGACAGCTCAATATTACATGGATTTGTATTCCTGAAGTCCTAGGTTCAGCTCAGTGCATGTATACCAGAACTCACTCATGCACATGCTGTCCACCCCCATATACACAAATTAATTGAATTAATTTGATTTGATAGGTAACTTTCTTAAAAGAATATTCTCAGGTCCAGCCAGTGATGTACTCAGTAGAGTCTACATGGTACCATGTGCAAATACCCAGGTTCAGTCCCTGGCCCCCATCTGCAAGGTAGCAACTTCCTAAGCAGAACAGTGCTTCAGGTGTGCCTTTCCTCTCTATTCCTTTCTGTCTTTATAAGTAAAATAAAGTGGAGGGAGAACCACCAGGAATGGTGGAGTCATCATACAGGAGCCAAGTCCTAGCCATTATCCTAGTGGCAAAATTAAATACATATGTACATACATACATACTTTTTAAAAAATTTTTTTTAATATTTATTTATTTATTCCCTTTTGTTGCCCTTGTTGTTTTATTGTTGTAGTTATTATTATTGTTGTTGTCATTGTTGGATAGGACAGAGAGAAATGGAGAGAGGAGGGGAAGACAGAGAGGGGGAGAGAAAGATAGACACCTGCAGACCTGCTTCACCGCCTGTGAAGCGACTCCCCTGCAGGTGGGGAGCCGGGGTTCGAACTGGGATCCTTATGCCGGTCCTTGTGCTTTGCGCCACCTGCGCTTAACCCGCTGCGCTACAGCCCGACTCCCCATACATACTTTTTTTAAATTGCCACCAAGGTCTTCACTGGGGCTCAGTGCCTGCACAATGAATCCATCATTCCCAGCAGTCAGTTTTCTCCCCCTTTTTCCTTTCTTTCTTTCTTTTTTTTTTTTTTTTTTTTAGATAGGACAGAGAAATCGAGAGGTGGGTGATAGAGAGGGAAAGAGACACCTGCAGCACAGCATCACCATTTGTGAAGCTTCACCACCAATGCTGTGGAGAGGAGTCTTAAGCCCCAGTCTCTGCACACTCTGACGTGTGCATTTGGTTGGGTGTGCCTCTGTCCAGCCACCCATACTTACTCTCTTAAGTTATTTAAACAAGACGGTATGATCCAGACAGTTGTTTTTTTTTTTTTTTTGCAAAATATTATGTGGTCAAGTGCTTTCATCAGTCATTAGATGACTAACTGAACGTTAATACTGTATTTCATTTTCATCATTAGAAACACTATTCCCACTCATAAATTCTTTAAGTTGAGAAAATTCATCTAGGATATCATCAACTGAAGACTCACTTTGAGATTTCATTTGCTTTGTTTAATTTCATGATCATCAGAACATTACTAGAATCCGACTATTTGCCTTTATCTTCTGATTAACCTCAGTAATTATGAGGTCAATTTTCTTCTCTTCTCTATTATCAGTTGAAAAAGAAAAATTATGAATTCTTATCTATGTTCAATGAAAACTCAAAGTAGGCTACAGAAATGGTGTGCCCAGACTCCTTTTATACTTGCTATCTTTCACTTTCTGATTTTTTTTTTTAGCATAGTTGGTCATCACTGATGAGTAATTCCTAGGATCATAAAGTAGCAAATGTTTCAAGATAGAGAAAATAAGTTCATTAAAATCCTGTAATGCGGGAGTCGGGCGGTAGCACAGCGGGTTAAGCGCACATGGCACAAAGCGCAAGGACCAGAATAAGGATCCCGGTTCAAGCCCTCGGCTCCCCACCTGCAGAGGAGTCACTTCACAAGCGGTGAAACAGGTCTGCAGGCATCTATCTTTCTCTCCCCTTCTCTGTGTCCCCCTCCTTTCTCCATTTCTCTCTGTCCTATCCATCAACAACATCAATAATAACTATAACAATAAAAATAAAATAAAATCCTGTAATGTAGTTTAGGTTTGTAAACGAGTTCTGTAGGCCCATATGGTAATTAAAAGACAGAATTACTTTTATTTAGCACATTATAAATAAGTACATTTACTCTTTGCTTTTTGAGAGACTTCTAAGAAATAATAAAGGCTATGAAATATCAATCCTTATAATTAGAGAGGTTCAAGCTTTTTCAATTCAATAAAGACATTCAGAGAGACCAGCTGGTGGCGCACCTGGTTAAGCGCACATGTTACAGTGCACAGGAAATTCAGAGCATAAAATTAGATCTAATAGATGACTAAAGCAGATGAACTTACAACAACAACAAAAAAATAAATAAAGACAGAATAACCAGCCTTTCTATTGTACAGTATGAGAACTGAGATGGTTGTAGGGGCTGGAAGAGGTGGGGCACAGAACTTTGACAATACTCCTGAAATCTGACCACTTTTTAAAACAATGTTAAATCATTAATTAACAACAATAATAATAGATCCAATAGACTTGGGAATGATAGTAAGAACCAGGATCAAAGAAAGTCATTTTCAAAGGTAGCAGACACTTAGCCACATGTATACGTTCAGTGGAAGATGTTGATAATAAATATTCAGAAACTCTGAGGAGGAGAAGACACAGTTTCTGTGGAACACTGGAGGAAGGGCAGGCTGGACATACAGGCTTGCTCCTCACTATCAGGAAAAGATACCAAGGTATTTTGAAGTGCAGAGGAAGGAAGAGGATGAAAACTAATGGCCTCTATCTTCTTAGTAAAGTGTGAGGGTATTGTCAACTGTGGGAAACATGGAATCAGAGACAGTAGGGATGGTAGGAAGTCATCCAGTGCCCAGAAAAAGACCTATCAGGGTGAACAGAGTTGAGCTGACTTTGAACTCTGCCTTCGTGCCTAGCGCTGACAGGTCTATAATCCCAAAGGGGCAATCCAAGACTTTCCTCCTACACTTATCTTTCCTTCTTCTAGTCAACCAACCTTAAAGTTGTTTTGAAAAAAAAGTTCTAGGGGCTGGCTCGTAGCACAGCAGGTTAAGCGCACATGGCGCGAAGCGCAAGGACTGACAGAAGTATCCTGGTTTGAGCCCCCAGCTCCCTACCTGCAGGGGGGTCACTTCACAAGTGGTGAAGCAGGTCTGCAGGTGTCTGTTTTTCTCTCCTCCTTTCTGCTTTCCCCTCCTCTCTCCATTTCTCTCTGTCCTATCCAACAACAACAGCAACAATAATAACAACAATAAGGGCAACAAAAATGGGAAAAAATGACCTCTAAGAGCAGTGGATTTGTAGTGCAGGCACCGAGCCCCAGCGATAATTCTGGAGGGAAAAAAAAAATACCTTTACTTATATGTACCCTATTTCCCTATCAACAAAGAGAAAAGAAAGTGAAGACCAAGTAGATATATGAAACACAGACTTGTAATATCTCACATGCTTTCATTCTTGGGTCTGGTCAGTCAATCCTGAATGAGAAGCTGTGTGTGTGTGTGTGTGTGTGTGTGTGTGTGTGTGTGTGTGTGTGTGTGTGTGTGTGTGTGTTATGTATGCACATAGAAAAACATAAGACCACATTCATACATTTATAACATGATAATTTGATTTGTCCTATTTCAAAGGTGACTAGCTGTGCCTGGGTACCTGACAGTTGCCAACTGTTTACGGGGAGCAAATGTGGTGTCATCACAGCCTACACTAACAGATTTACAAATGGCACGGTAGGCCCCAGGGTCTGTGGGGAGTTTGAAAGTTTCATACCTGTGAAAGGAAGAAAATCTTTTTGAAGCTTATCATATACTACATAAGTTTAATTTAAAAGTTTTGTATAATCTGGTGTACTTTGATCTTTTCTCTACATAAACACTTAAAATGTAAAATTTCACATTTAGAACACATTTTGTCATGGTTCTATCTTATACTGTACTTAATTTTTTTTAACTCCAGCCATCAGAGATAGAAATGGAGTCTCAGATACATCTCTATGGACACACAGAAGAGATTACCAGCTTATTTGTTTGCAAACCATACAGTATAATGATAAGTGTGAGCAGAGATGGAACCTGCATCATATGGGATTTAAACAGGTACAGATGAAAGATCTTCAGCTCAAACACAGCTGTTTTTTAAATTTTCAATTCTTACTGTGTTCGATGTAGTCGAACACTGTCTTTTACATTATAATAACTTTAACTATGAAAACAAACTTTGCCTTTGTAATCTTATTTAAATCAAAAGATCAGTTAAAAACCGACCAGTCAACGCCCATGTTCAGCGGGGAAGCAATTACAGAAGCCAGACCTTCTATCTTCTGCAACCCTCAATGACCCTGGGTCCATGCTCCCAGAGGGATAGAGAATGGGAAAGCTACTGGGGAGGGGGTGGGATATGGAGATTGGGCGGTGGGAATTGTATGGAGTTGTACCCCTCCTACCCTATGGTTTTGTTAATTAATCCTTTCTTAAATAAAAAAAAAAAAAAACTTTACTAAGGGGCCAAGTTGTGGTACACCTGGTTGAGGGCCCACATCACAGTGCACAAGGACCCAGGGTTAAGCCCCTGGGCCCCACCTGCATGAGGGAAGTTCCACTAGTGGTGAAGCAGTGCTGCAGGTATCTCTCTTTCTCCCTCTCTATCTCCCCTTCCCCCTCTATTTTTCTCTGTCCTATCAAATATATATATACATATATATATTCTTTATGAATATTAACCATAGGTAGGAGGAAAAGAATTAGACAAATAAGAGGATACAATTATATTTAATGATCATATACAAATCTGTGTCTTTGGTCTTTCAGATTGTGCTATGTGCAAAGTCTGGTGGGACACAAAAGCCCTGTCACTGCTGTCTCTGCCAGTGAAACCACAGGCGACATTGCCACTGTGTGTGATTCAGGTGAGCTATCAATAAGACCAAAACTCAGGGTCATTATACTAATGATGCATTAAGCCAGCTAGTTACATCATAGGTTAAGGAACTGAATTGCGTCTCTTCAGACCCTGCCTGATCTAAATGCTTTCATAAAATCATGAGAATAAAATTACTGTATTAAAATACAGTAAAGTCCAAGGTTTAAGTTCATCACTGTAGGCATCAACTTATGCCAAAGTTACTTGTATCATAACTCTTTTTTAAAATTATATTTATTTATTAGAGACAGCCAGAAATTGAGAGGAAGGGAGAGAGAAGTACCTGCTTCACCACTCGTGAAGCTTTCCCCCTGCAGGTGGGGACTGGGAGCTTGAACCTGGATCCTTGCGCACTGTGATGTGCACTTAACCAGGTGCGCCACCACCCAGCCCCCTCATAACTCTTTACCTATTACATATAAGATTACATTTGAGCACTTGTAAATGAAGTTTTTACTATATTGTTATGTAACTTTCTGATTTTAAAGATAGAAATCTGCATGCACAGATCCAGGGATCAAACTCTGGAATGTATGTAGGCAAATCTGTACTCTGCCCCTGAGGAACCTCCCAGTTGCTGGATTTTCTTGGATTCCTATTTTTCTATCTGTACTTGCTTCTGCTTCATTGTTAACGTCACTAGTACTTCACCACTTAAGCGGACTTTTTTCAGATAGACAGACAGAGAGAGTGACAAAGGGAAAGAGGGAGAGCTATCACAGCACTGAAGCCTCTTCCAGTGAGGTGGGGACTAGGCTCAAACCTGGCTCATGCACATAGCGAAACAGGAGTGTACTCTCCAGGTGATCTATCTGCCCAGTTCATTTGCTTCTGCTTTTTACCTGTTATCTTTGATGGCTTCCTCCTGACTAAATGAAATGCATGAGCAGGTAATTTTGAATATCTATCTTCCAGTTCCTGAGAAAGATCAATAATATAGAGTAACAAATGAAGGGGTAATTTGCCTTAAAATTAGCATGGCAAATATATATTATCTGTCCGAAGACCTTATTCATGGTTTTTCTTTAAATATATACATAATTTAAAAAAGAAACCTGATGCATCTAGCAGGAAAGAACTGTTAGGAAATTAATGAATTTTCAGTTTATTTCAGTTCTTAAGGATCTTAAAATTGAAAGGCTCCTTTGAAAAACTTTTTTTTTCTGTCTAGAAAATTGTTGACACACATCTAAGGTGGTCCTCTATCTTCTTTCATTTTTAATATTCATCTGCCTTTTTCTAGTATCAAATGTGTGGTGTCTTTCCAAATCCCAAAGAATTCTCCATTTCTATCACACCAACTGGGCAGTGAACAATGTAATTCAAGTCTGACACTTGAATTTAGAAATGTACTTGAAATTAGAAAGTCTGGGAGTTCTCAAACCCCCACCACTACCAGCAGGTTCCATAATTTGCTTTGGCGATTCAGAGAACTCAGACTTACTACTATAGCTTATTATAAAGAATGGAATTGAACAGCCAGGTGAAGAGGCGCATGAAGCGAGCTCCAGAGGATCTGTCCCTGGGGAGTCAGAGTGCACCACCTTCTTGGCACCTGCATGTGTCCACCAATTCAGAACCTCCACTAAGCGTGATGCTTAAGCGTTTTATTAAATCATTGGTTTTTGGTGATTGAGCTCAGTCTTTAGCTTCTTCCATCCCCAGAGATAGGAAGGTGTAAATGCTTATCCTCTTAGTCACATGCTTTGTTATCTGGTGATATCAGTCTCCATTCTGACGCTTGTTTACCTCAAGTGAATGACTTCACCACCCCCAACCCACTTTTTCATTCAGGTAGAGAGATAACAGAGAGAAAAAAAGATGGCACCACTGCACCAAAGCTTCCCCCTGTGCAGTGGTGGCACCAGGCTTCAAGCCTGATCTGTTTCCACAAGGCACACAGCCTGCCCAGTGATTTCTCTGGCCTTTCTTGTTCTTATAAAACTTTTTAAAAAATTTTTTATATTTATTTATTCCCTTTTCTTGCCCTTGTTTTATTGTTGTAGTTCTTATTGTTGTTGATGTTGTTGTTGGATAGGACAGAGAGAATTGGAGAGAGGAGGGGAAGATAGAGAGGAGAGAAACAGACACCTGCAGACCTGCTTCACCGCCTGTGAAGTGACTCCCCTGCAGGTGGGGAGCCAGGGGCTCAAACCAGGATCCTTACACCGGTCCTTGCGCTTTGCACCACGTGCACTTAACCCACTGCGCTACCACCCGACTCCCCTTATAAAACTTTTCTTCACTCTTGCATTCAAAACATAGTATCTTCAGTCATGATTAAACACTTCAGATGTGAAGTATTTGCTAAATAAAATAATGTCGTGAAAACATTTCTGTTTCCATTCACCATATCTAAGGGAAAAGATATTAAGCAGTTGGCTTTGGTAATACAAGTACAGGCAGATGACTGATCATTTTCCTAACTGCTCTCCCTTGACTTGTACATGAGCAGCTTTTGGTATGTCACATCAAAAAGGAACCTGGGGAAATAATATAATGATTATTTATATAGACTTCTGTACTTTCTTGTTTTGGCAACGTTTGGAAGTTAGGACTGATCCTGAGAGAGCTGAATTTTGTAAAGTTAATTACTTTCCTGCTGTCAGTTGTGATTTATGTCTGTGATATTATATCAGCTAGTCATATGGGAACAAGAAACAAAATTACTTTTGCTGCAATTACTAGCTCACTAGAAGAGCATTCAGGTATCCCAAGGTAATGTACAACATAATGGAATAATGGCTGGAACTTTTCTGATTTAAGCAAAAAGGCCTTCTCAACTTTTTTAAGGCCTCCTGATACATATTCAAAAGGAGTCTTGGAGAGCATTTGGTATATAGAGAATAAAAATAATGATTTTTCAGATAGGCCACATTTATTTTGAGTGACCCAGACTAAATCTTATACTCCAAGAAGGAAAGAAAGTTAACAGATGTAGTCTTAACAAAAATCCTGACCCTTCAGGGAGTACCACCCAAGTAACCTTAAGATAAAGACTAAAGGGTTGGAGACATTGATCACCAGGTAGAGCACATACCTTGCCATATGTGTGGAAGTGAATAAAAATATGTGTAACCTCAGCTATTTCTGAATTTATACCGGCAAGTTCATTCTTCCTGATCGTAATTGCCTAGTGCTTATTATGGTATATAGCTTTTCTAATGATAACGTTGGAATGTAATAAGCTAGATACATGTTCTAACAGATGCCTTCTGATCATTCTACCACCGGGTTAAAATATCATACTTTGGTGACCTTAGGGATGACATTTGTGTTTTAGCTGGTGGAGGTAGTGATCTCAGACTCTGGACAGTGAATGGGGACCTAGTTGGACATGTCCACTGCAGAGAGATCATTTGGTCTGTTGCTTTCTCTAACCAACCTGAGGGAATATCTATCAATGTGATTGCTGGAGGATTAGAAAATGGGATAGTAAGGTAAGAAAAATTTGATTCTCTTTGTTTTTGTTCATAAGGATACAGCAGCTTCAAAAAAGCTCATTTTTTAATAGCTAGGGCATACTGATAGTCAATATTTGGAGGTTTGGACTCAAGAAGAATGTATATTCTACTCTCTTGGGATTAAGAACCCTGAAGGTGTCTAATAAGTCTAACTTACCCATTTCTTCATTTAATTCCTTATTAACTTTCTGCCTGCTTACCTGTCTGCCTGAGAGAGTGGGGAGTTAAAATTCGCTACTATTATTGTACTGCTTATTGATGTGCCTTCTCAGCTCTCAGTGACTGCTTTACGTATCTTGCTACCTTTTCATTTGGAGCACAGGTGTCATTTATTATGAGCTCCTCTTAGTTGACTGATCCCCTTGAGCATTATGTAGTACCTATTCATCCTTATCTTTCATTATTTTGAAGTCAGTTGTATCAGATATGAGTATGGCTATCCCAGCTGCTTTTTTATTATTTATTTATAAAAAGGAAGCATTGACAAAGCCATAGGAGAAGAGGGGTACAACTCCACACAATTCCCACCACCAAAACGCTGTATCCCATCCCCTCCCCTGGTAGCTTTCCTATTCTTTAGTCCTCTGGGAGCATGGACCCAAGGACATTGTGGGATGCAGAAGGTGGAAGGTCTGGCTTCTGTAGTTGCTTCCCCACTGAACATTGGCATTGACAGATTGATACTCCCAGCCTGCCTCTCTCTATCCCTAGTGGGGCAGGGCTCTGGGGAAGCGGAGCTCCAGGACACATTGGTGGGGCCGTCTATCCAGGGAAGTCCGGTTGGCATCCTGCTAGCATCTGGAACCTGGTGGCTGAAAAGAGAGTTAATATATAAAGCCAAACAAATTGTTGACCAATCACGAACTTAAAGGCTGGAATAGTGCAGATGAAGAGTTGGGGGGTCCTCCATTTTGTAGATAGCTAGTAGGCATGTTTTAATTATATTCCAAAGAGCCTGTGGCTTTTTTTTTTTTTCCTTCTTCTTTTCTCCCCTGAGCCTGAAATCTGATATGCAGGTGGGTCCAAGTTATTGTCTGGGGAGATGATGTCATGGACCAGAAAGCTGGATCAGGGAAGACAGTAGCTCCCTAATATGGGTAAGGTGTATAAATATTGTTGGCTATAAACCCCATCGATTTGATGTGGTCTGAGACCCATATTCAGCTTAGGAGCCTATGTGACCTCTGCATCCCTGTACATCTGAGCTCACATTCTATGATCATAAGTAGGAACATTCCAAGCTGCCCCAATTTCAGGACCCATCTTCCTCAGGTGGAAGATAGAGTCTGTTGTCCATCCTCCTTTTGGAGGATGGAAAATTCTCTACCATTGTTGATCCAAGTTGAGGGCAAGGTCCTATGGGGGCCCACAGGGTTATCGTTGGGGCTCGGTGCCTGCACTACATATCCACTGCTCCTGGAGGCCATTTTTCCCATTTTGTTGCCCTTGTTGTGTCGTTATTACTGTTGTTGCCATTGCTGTTGTTGGATAGCACAGAGAGAAATCAAGAGAGGAGAGAGATGGGGGGGAGAGAAAGACTAACACCTGCAGACCTGCTTCAACACCTGTAAAGGGACCCCCCCTGCAGGTAGGAAGCCAGGGAGCTCGAACCAGGATCCTTATGCCGGTCCTTGCGCTTTGCGCCATGTGTGCTTAACCCACTGCACTACTACTGTCTCCCCCCCCCCTTTTAAGGCCCATTAACTTGCATGATGGTTTTCTATTCTTTCACAGCGAGCCCATTTTTGTCTCACTTGGTCAAGTGGGTATCCTGCAGACAGCATATGGTTTGGGTATTTTGGTTTCTTTTGGTTTTTTGTTTTGTTTTTTTTTACCAGAGCACTGCTCAGCTTTGGTAAGCTATCCTAGGGATTGAACCTAGGATGTTGGAGGATCAGGCATTATCTTTATGTTATCTCCCCTGCCCTTCCAGATGATTTTTTTTATAGGACAGAGAGAAATTGAGAAGGGGGAGGGGAGATAGAAAGGGGAAGAGAAAGAGAAGACACCTGCAGCACTGTTTCACCACTCATGAAACTTCCCCTCCCTCCCCCTGCAGGAGGGGGCTTGAACTTGAGAATGGTAATGTGTGTGCTCAACCAGGTGCACCACCACTTGGCCTCTCCAGATAATTTTTAACTCAAATAAAAAAATGCAGACATATATTTTTTAGTAAGGCAAACTTTAGTGTGCGTAATTAAATGATGGCTTGTTCTCTCTTTAGGTTATGGAGTACATGGGACCTAAAGCCTGTGCGGGAGATTACATTTCCTAAATCCAACAGGCCCATCATAAGGTGAAATCTCTCTCACTTATCTACTTCCTAATATACTTTCTGACTGTATTTCTGTTAGATATTAAAGTACACAGACCTCAAGAAATGTGTGATGAACGTCATAATGAAACATATAACAAATGTTTTTGATTAAGTCCTCACTTAATGTTGACAGGTCCTTGAAAACTGAGTTTAAGTAAATGATGTGTGAAGAAACCAGCTTCTCATCTCATTTGGTTCAACATTGGCTGTAATTTTTTTTTTTAACCAGCATTTATCACACTGAATTAAGCAATAAATACTTGGAGAATCTGCTGTACCAGGTCAACTAGGGCCTAGAGGCAAGGAAAAGCATAGTCTTTGTTTTGTGGAATTTATAGTCTGAGTCAAGAATTCAAAAGACTAACAGGAAGGCAGTCTGGGATTGTGTCCGGGCAAGGTCTTCTGAAGTACAGATGCTGTATTTTCCCCCCTGTATATCTGAAAAAAAAAAAAAAAATCACCAGATTTTTGACAAGACTGAATAAGCATATACTCTTGCCTTTTAAAAAAAAAATTTATTTATTTATTTCCTTTTGTTGCCCTTGTTGGTTTTTATTGTTGTAGTTGTTGTTGTTATTGATGTCGTCATTGTTGGATAGGACAGAGAGAAATTGAGAGAGGAGGGGAAGACAGAGAGGGAGAGAGAAAGATAGACACCTGCAGACCTGCTTCACCGCTTGTGAAGCGACTCCCCTGCAGGTGAGGAACCAGGGCTCAAACCAGGATCCTTCTGCCAGTACACTTAACCCGCTATGCTACCGCCCGCCTCCCATACTCTTGCCTTTGTTAACAAATTTTACTATAAACGTTCACTTGGACATAGCTGATTCAGATTTTCTTGTGGAGGGTGAGGGTGGCATTCAACAAACTAGCTCACCTGGGTGCACTTCCTCTACCAGGCATGAGCTGCAGGTTTGAACCCAGCTTACAGGTTTGAGGTGGCTTTGGTGCTATGGTATCTTCTCCTCCTGTCTGTCCCTCTCTCTCTATGTAAGTCTGAAAAGATCAACCCAGAACAGTAAAGCCTTGATAAGAAGGATATGGAGGGGGGAAAAAAGTCCAAGTTTTACTTTATTTTTAATTTTTTAAATTATTTTATTGGGGGATTAATGTTTTACAATCAACAGTAAATACAATAGTTTGTACATGCATGACACTTCTCAGCTTTCCACATAACAATACAACCCCCACTAGGTCCTCCTCTGCCATCATGTTCCAAGACCTGAACCTCCCCACACACACATACCCTAGTTTTTTCACTTTGGTGAAATATACCAACCAAGTTTTACTTTATTAAAATAATTTTTTGTAGTGTACTAAATTTAAGTTTAAGGGACCCAAATTAATGATTTATTATTATTACATTTTTACCATTCCCTCCTTAATGAAAGTATCTCCATAAAATAATGCTGATTTATTCTGTATTGCCACAGTAAATGATATTTAAATTATAATCAAAACTAACATGTTGTTTATCTCTGCCCACCCTAGTAAGAATCAACATCTTTATACTGCTTTTATTAGTTACTGAATAATGGCTTATATGATTATATGATCACAGGGCAATCTAGTTCCACACCATACCCCTACCAAAGTTTTTACACTAACTGCTATATGACCATCTATGTACTAACAGAATTTTAGAAAGTACAATGTACCAAGGGGAACTTTTTTTTTTTTTTTACAGCCTTACATTTTCCTGTGATGGTCACCATTTGTACACAGCAAATAGCGATGGGACTGTGATTGCCTGGTGTCGGAAGGACCAACAGCGCTTGAAGCAGCCCATGTTCTACTCCTTCCTTAGCAGCTATGCAGCTGGATGAATGAGAGAAAACGCCCTATTCTCTAAGGCACTGCTAACTCCAAACTAAATCTGGTGATGTCACTATGACCAAACTATTCAAATAATGACAGTCTCTTGATCTGCATAAAATTCTGCAGCCTCTCAAGGTCTTGAAAGAAAGAGTTTTGGTCTTAGTGATAATCTGGAGGTTGTGTCAGGAAGCACTAACCAACAAAATTCAAGTCTTCCATGGTAAATTAAAGTCATATTCTTAAAGATTCCCCCCCCATAAAAGGGTATTTTAAAGCATAAATTCTCTTCTTTTTCTGTTATTTCAGAGGGTCAATGGATTTAATTGGTTAGCTACTTGTTTATATAATTATATTTTAAAGGTTGTATGTCAAGATAATCCCCTAAAACATGGTAAGGGGTGAGGGGAGGAAAAGATAAAGAATTCAGAACTGTATTAATTCCTTTCACTGAGAAGTTATTTAGTAGATGCCTCTCTACCAAACATTTCCTGGAATATCTGAATACTGAAAACAAATTACTAATGCATCTCAGTGTCAGGCAGTTTTTGCCAGTTGCCATGTAGCTCAAAGTAGAACCCCAATCTTCTATAATCCATGAAAAGAATACAAATATCTTTGATTTCAGACATATTTTGTTTCATCATAAGGATCTTATTTTGACTTCTTAACACTAGATATTAAATATCCTTAGTTGAGTCACTAAGATTTAAACACAATGATAAAGCTCTTAATACCTGCCATTTATAGAGCATTGACTACTTTACAATTTATAAAAATAAAAAAACTCCTATTATGCAAAAAATTTCCGCAAATATTACAGATATGGTCTAGGTAAAGCATTTAATCTCGGGTGCGGAAAGAGTTCTCAGTTCCCAAACAGAATTCTACAATAATGGGAGACATCTTAACTTTGTTCTTAAATAGGAGGCAGAATCATTCTTTGAGGCAACAGTTTTTACTGTCCCTACTAATCTGTATCCCCTAAGAATTCTAAGGACAACAGAAAAAGTTAAGTATATGCTACTGCAAACTTACATGCTATAAAGACAAAATTCCTAAATACCTTTTATCTCTACCATGATATGTGGCTACATTCTTACTTTGGGTGCTGCGATTTTGGCTTCGAAAACACTGTAAACTAAGCTCAATAAATAACGTGCTACCATGGGATAAAAATATGTATTCCTGCCTAAGAATAACTTGGCGTGTTTGTTGTGGATACTTAATTCATATGGTGTTTACAGAACTACTTTTGTAACTTCCAGACTTTCTAAAACATTCTGCTTAAAACCTGTAGGAAACAATTCCACAGTCTCTGCTGTCAAGGTGACCACACCAGGAAGCAGGTGGCCATGTATGCTTACAGCCTTAACCGCATGCATATGGAAGAGCGCCCTGGGCTCTCAACCCTGAAGGCCAGATAGTTGCAGAGATGAGATTATTCCTATTCACGTTGAAGTGATTTGCTTTGTATTAAAAAAAAATGCAGCTATTGTCTAGCTTTCATTTTTCTACTGAGAGCTTTAAATTAGCTCCCTACTAGAATAGGGTTGCTACTCAGTCTTTTTTTTTTAAGGCCGAATTTCATCATTTATCTAATGAGAAAATATGCAAAATAATTGGTCTTGTTAAGAGTGCAATATTATATTTTTATGTAAAAATGAAATAAATTGGGGCAACTATTTATTCAGCACGTAAGTTCATATGTGTACGTTTGAAATACTTTGTAATGTGCATGTAGCAGACATTTCTGTAAATTATCACAAGCTCTTATCTTTGTATACATTGCCACTTTAAATTGGGAATAAATTTCATAAAAATCAATGTAATGATCAATATTTCACTAAGATCGCCTTATTGGAGAAATGTTGATTTACAAGACAGTTATCACTACAGGTGGACATAGCTCCCCAAGATATGTCATCACAACACACACACACACACACACACACACACACACACACACACACACCATGAGTGTCTCACCTTCCTCCATCATAAGGCGCTGGGTTTTGATCACCTTTCAGTCTTGGCCCCCATCCAGAGTCCTTGAGTTTGCTGCAATAGATCACAGCTAATTAAGGTTTCACTATGCATTTTTCCTTTCTTTGCTTCTTAAATGAGTGATGAGTGAGGTTATCTGGTATTGGTCCTTCTCCTTCGAGCTTACTTCACTTAACTCCTTCAATTTGCATGCTCCCAAGTTGTGGCAAAAGAAAAAAACGGCATCATTTCTTAAAGCTGAGTAGTTTTCATTGTGTATCTATACCACAACTTCCTTAACGATTCGTCTACCCTGTTTGTTTCCAAATTTTGGCTGTTACAGACAGCACTGCAGTGAACACAGGTGTGCACAGACCTCTTCAGATCAGTGTTTTTGTGTTCTTTAGAATTGCCGGCTCTGGATCAGATGGCAAGTCTATATTTAATGTTTATTTTTAATTTTTTTAATTTTCTTTTGTTGCCTTTGTTGTTTATTGTTGTAGTTGTCACTGATGTCATCGTTGTTGGATAGGACAGAGAGAAATGGAGAGAGGAGGGGAAGACAGAGAATGGGAGAGAAAGACAGACACCTGCAGACCTGCTTCACCGCCTGTGAAGCTACTCCCCTGCAGGTGGGGAGCTGGGGGCTCGAATCGGGATCCTTACGCCGGTCCTTGAGCTTTGTGCCACGTGCACTTAACCTGCTGCGCTACCGCCCGGCTCCATATATTTAATGTTCTAAGAAATCTCCAGACTGTTTTCCACAGAGGCCAATTTTCATTTCCACCAAAGGTATATTTATAGCAGTGTTCCTTTTTCATCATCCCCTAGCAAGTATTGTTTCTGTCTTTTAAAAAATTATTTACTTATTTATGAGAGAGGAGGGGAAGAGAGAGAATAAAAGTATTACTCTGGCATATGCAATGCTGGAGAATGAACTCAGGACCTCATGCTTGAGAGTCCAATGCTTTATCCACTGCTCCATTTCCCAAGCCATCTTTCTGTCCTTTCTAAGGCACTATGACACTCTATGACAGTCTCACTGGTATGATTCATTGTCATCTTAATTTCCATGACAAGCAGTGACTTCAGGCATTTTTCTGAATATCTTCTTTAGTGAAGAATATGTTCAGATCTTCTTCCCATTTTGTAACGGGGCCTTTTTTGTTTGCTTGCTTGTTTTGGTGTTGCTGAGTTTTATGAGTTTTCTTCTATGTTTTGTTTATTAGTCCTTTATCTAATATGTGGTGCATAAATACCACCTCCCATTCCATTGAGTGTTAAAGACCTATTCCATATGTAATTTAACTATTATGAATGTATCTTGAAAATTAGTGGCTTCTTTTGTTATATCCCACAGAAGTTCTCTAACTTTACTATAAACTTACATCACTAGGGAATGATAATTTCCATTGATTGTCACTTTGTGAGCTTGATACTTTAACCATTACTTTAAAGGGAGTTCAGACAGTAGTCCTAAATTCAAATCATTCATTTTATGGGAGGATCTGTGCCCTTTCCTCCTTCCCCACCCCCATAGCAGATCTCTATTTTGTTCTATTGTGTTCCAGGTACCACACTAAATGCTGAGGAATAATTGGGAATAAATTTCATAAAAATCACCTTATTGGAGAAATGTTTGTTTACAAGGCAGTTATCATTACAGGTGGACATGTCTCCCCAAGGTATGTCATCATACCACACCCCCATAAGCACCTCACCTTCCTCCATCATAAGGCGCTGGGTTTCAACCACCTTCAAGAATGTGCTCCTTACATTCTTGAAGGGTGCAGTCTGAGGGAGAAACACACTGACATTATATATCAGTGACATATAATGTATATAGTTTAAAGTAGGCTTAAATGTTAGGAGGTAAAAGGATCTTCTGAGAAAATACAGCAGGAAAAATCCAGCTTAAATAAAGGGGCTCAAGGAAAGCCCCTTGAGTCTAGCCGCTGTGTCCTGTGCAGGGCAACGGGGTCCCGAGAGGAGGAACTAGAGCTGGGGGTAGGGAGGGCTTGTGCCAGAGACACAGCAAAGCTTTATTTAGGATAATACATGTACATGTACTTTACATCATCAGTTAAACAGTAGGCAAGCGGTTACATAAATTCAAGCAACACCTGATGTTTATAAACTCTTACTATATGTTTGGGTTTATTTAGCAGCTAACAAAGCCAAGGCCAGGTCAGAATGTTCTGTTAATGTTTACAAACATAATTTTAAAAGTTGCAGGTTTAATCAAAGGCCATGGGGTCCTTTCCCATGCTTTATCTTTTGGCAGCCTTGATTATCAAGGGCCTAATAAAGACTTGCCTTTTGATGGTCACCTACACTTGAGAAAGTGAAGTTTTCACTGGAAACTCAGTGTATGAATAGAAACTTAACAAGTGCAAGCAGGTATGTTCCATGCAATACACGTGCAAAGGCTCAAGGCAGGAATATGAAAGAGCAAAGACCCAAGACCTATACACACCACAGATTCTCTGGTGAGTGTTACAAAAATGATGGGTAAACAAATACAAAAAGGAGCTGGGCAATCGCATACCGGGTTAAGCACTCATCCTACGAAGCTCAAGGACTCGAAAGGATCCTGGTTTGAGCCCCCGGCTCCTCCACCTGCAAGAGGTTGCTTCACAAGCAGTGAAGCCGGTCTGCAAGCGTCTGTCTTTCTCTCTCCCTATCTTCCCCTCCCCTCTCAACTTCTCTCTGTCCTATCCAAAAAAATAAAAAAAAATTGTACAAAGTTTTTAAAAATTATTAGTGATTCACAAAACAACAGGGGTACAGTGTTCACTGTTCCCACCACCAGAGCTGTGTCCTCATTCCCTCCATTGAAAACTGCAGTGATTCTCCCAAGGTCACAGATACAGGTTAACTATTAATTCTTTTTTTTTAAACAGTTTTTTCTTTATTGGGGGATTAATATTTTATAGTCAACAACAAATACAATAGTTTGTTAATAGTTAACTATTATTTCTATATCTGTATACTTGTTCCTTTTTTTTTTGTCTGCAGGGTTATCACTGGGGCTTTGTGCCTGCACTATGAATCCATTTTTCCCATTTTTTGTTGCCCTTGTTGTTATTAGGACAGAGAGAAATCGAGAAAGGAGGAGAAGACAGAGAGAGGGAGAGAAAGATAGATACCTGCAGACCAGCTTCACTTTAAAAAAAACTCTCCAATGGGAGTTGGGCAGTAGCCCAGCGGGTTAAGTGCATGTGGCACAAAGCGCAAGGACCAGCGTAAGGATCCCAGTTCGAGCCCCCGGCTCCCCACCTGCAGGGGAGTCGCTTCACAGGCAATAAAGCAGGTCTGCAGGTGTCTATCTTTCTCTCCCATTCTCTGTCTTCCCCTCCTCTCTCCATTTCTCTCTGTCCTATCCAACAACAACAACAACAATAATAATTACAACAATAAAACAAGGGCAACAAAAGGGAATAAATAAATAAAATAAATATTAAGGGCAACAAAAGGGAATAAATAAATATTAAAAAAACTCTCCAAGGCCCCTTCCAAGCACTTACTACTACCTAAATTTTCCCTTTTCTAACCTGTTACTCAACTCATTCCTCTGGTTAGAGCAAAACCCAGAGGGGTGGGGTCTTTCCTCCAAGACCCCAACACCAGATAAACTCATTATACTTCCCTTGAAATCCCACAACTGCAAACAAATGTGGCTTAAGATACCAAGGGGGTGGGAGCCGCTTCACAAGCAGTGAAGCAGGTCTGCAGGTGTGTCTGTCTTTCTCTCCCCTCTCTGTCTTCCCCTCCTCTCTCCATTTCTCTCTGTCCTATCCAACAATGACGACATCAGTAACAACAACAATAACTACAACAACAATAAAAGGGCAACAAAAGGGAAAATAAATTTAAAACAAAAATTTTTTTAAAAAAGATACCAAGGAGGAAATGCCAAGATGGCGGCAGACTAGCAAGTCCGCTTTCCCTCACCTCAACAACAGTGAAAACTCCAGCATACACGAACAAAACTTTCATAGAAACAAGCCTGGCTCTCAAAATAAGCTAACAGCAAAAGACAAAAGCTAAGAAATAAGCTGACCCCATACATGATACCTTCACGGAGGACTAAAAACAAGTTGTGTGAAAACATGCCCAAGATAGAAAGTGTGAAGGAGTAAATCCCCCAAGTTGATTCAAGTAGGAATCCCCCATATAGAAAGCTAGGTGATTTTAGCGATTAAGAGCAAACCTTTAGAGGACTAGATAATGAAGGAATTTCCTTCCCCCTTTCCCTACCTACCCAAGGAAAGCAGAGAATTTCTGATTAAGAAAATTACCGAAACCCGTCTGTCTTGTAACCTTTGTGCCATGATGGTTATCACTAACCTGCCCATTTGCTTCCTGGAGCCGCATGGTAGTTTCGGAATGTTTATTCTAGGAATGTACTCGTGTGACCCCCACCTTGAAGCCCCCCACTCCCATTCCCTTTAAAAGGAGATGAGCTCTCAGCATCTGGGTCTCTCTCCCAAACAACACGCCCCTGTTGGCACTCCGGATTGGGGGGGGAACCCCCCTCAGGTTTCCTGAGGTCCCAGTGTTCTTTGTTCTGTCTCTGTACATGTGTAAGTTTGTAATAATGGCTATTCTATGTGTTTGTGTGAATAAATACTTCAACTTCCCCTATTTCTTTTTTAATATATTGTTGTAGTTATTGTTGTTATTGATGTCGTCGCTGTTGGATAGGACAGAGAGAAATGGAGAGAGGAGGGGAAGACAGAGGGGGAGAGAAAGACAGACACCTGCAGACCTGCTTCACCGCCTGTGAAGTGACTCCCCTGCAGGTGGGGAGCTGGAGGCTCAAACCGGGATCCTTCTGCCAGTCCTTGCACTTTGCACCACGCTACCATCCAACTCCCATCTTCCCCTATTTCTTGTGTCAGCCTCGGTCTGTCTGTTTGTAATGGGTATGATCAGAAGCAAAATACTTAACAAAAGGACGATGGGGTACACGAGTTCTTTCAGTTTTAACTACACACTGAGACATGTGCTTCAATTCATCATTGTAAATAGGGTCTAGGGCAGGGGTAGATAGTATAATGGTTATGCAAAGAGACTCTCATGCCTCGGGTTCCAAAGTTCCAAAGTCCCTCGTACCACCATAATAATAATAATAATAATAAAATAATAATAATAGGGGGTTGGGCGGTGGTGCAGTGGGTTAAGCACATGTGGTGCAAAGCACAAGGACTGGTGTAAGGATCCCGGTTCGAGCCCCCGGCTCCTCATCTGCAGGGGAGTCACTTCACAGGCAGTGAAGCAGGTCTGCAGGTGTCTATCTTTCTTTCCCATTCTCTGTCTTCCCCTCTTCTCTCCATTTCTCTCTGTCCTATCGAACAACAAACAACATCAACAATGGCAGTAATAATAACCATACGAGGCTACAACCAGGGCAACAAAAGGGGGAAAAAATGGCCTCCAGGAGTGGTGGATTCATGGTGCAGGCACCGAGCCCAGCAATAACCCTGGAGGGAAAAAAATAAAAATAAATAAAAATTTAAAAATTATAATAAATAAATAGAATCTGGGGGCTGGGCGGTAGCACAGTAGATTAAGCGCACATGGTGTAAAGCGCAAGGACTGCTGTAAGGTACCTGGTTCGAGCCCCCAGCTCCCCACTTGCAGGGGGATTCGCTTCACAGGCAGTAAAGCAGGGGTCTGTCTGTCTTTCTCTCCCCCTCTCTCTGTCCTATCCAGCAATGACATCAGTAACAACTATAATAATAACCACAACAACAATAAAACAACAAAGGGCAACAACAACAACAAAAAAGAGTGGGGAATAGCCTCCAGGAGCAGTGGATTCATGATGCAGGCACTGAGTCCCAGCAATAACCCTGGAGGCAAAAATAAATAAGTAAATACATAAATAAACAATAAGTAAAATCTAATGTTTATCTAACTAGTAGCACACATGAGTAGATGTTATATGATTGATTTTTGTGATAAAACGTTATGCATGATATTATCTATGGGCATTCCTAGTGAGTAGCTGGAGAAACTGCCCAGCCACTAGAGTGCAGGGCTTTCATGTCAGAGATTCCTGGTTTCATGTCCTGCACCCCATGTTCTGGAGTGGTGTTCTGGTCTCTCTCTTTCTTGCATGTGAAACTATCTCATATGAAATTAAAAAATGAACTGGGGAGAGAGCAGAGTAGTTTTGGAAGACACTTTTGTGCCTGAGGCTCTGAGGTCCCAGGTTCAATCCCCAGTAGCACCATAAGCCAGAGCCTAGCAGTGCTCTGGTCTTTTGATCTGTGTATCTCTACTTAAAAAACCACATAAAAATGAAAAATGAATCTTTTAAAAGTATATGTATTGTCTAATGAATCACTTGTATCCTCACCACAAGCATGAAAATTATAGCTTAATTTTTTCTGAGACTTCAGAAAAAGTAATTTTTCAATGCATGAAATTAGAGTCCAAAGATTTTTTAAACAATTAAAAAATGTATTATCATTTTATTTATTGGATAGGGATAGCCAGAAGTCCAGAGGGAGGGGAGTTGATAGTGAGAGAGACAGAAGATTCCAAAAGATTCCAAAGATTTTTAAAGTTCTTTGAACAAAATTAAAATTTGAGAACAAAATAATAATAATAACACTATTGTTATCAGCATTCAGAAGTTTGGGTAAGTACAATTTCATTCACTTTGGAAATGAGCCAAATTTTGCCACAAAATAATCTTTGCTAAGATTTTTGTTTCTAGAATTGTCTTCTAACTTTGTCGGTCATTAATTTTGTTCTTGAGAGAAGACACAAGCTCAGCATTTGAACAACAATGCTATAGCCCAGTCTCAAATGATCATTTGGTCATTTTTGGCCTCAAAGGACCAATTACTTTATTTAATTTATCTTAAACAGCTGAGTTGCAACCCAGTGTCCTCAAAGCGGTGTTGTGGGGTAAGTATCAGCCCACCCGAGACCAGTTCAGTCAAATTTGAGTCTTAATTAAGCCGGCTGGTGACTACACTCAACAGCTAAAAGCACTGCTCAGAGTGTAGTCCCGAGTTCACTGTAGCACAGTCACTGATAGGAGTAAGTGCAGAAGGTAAGCTAGGTTACAGAAGCCAAACATACGGTGGTTAAGGCGCTCTGTTACTGTGGTCAGGACAACCCATTATGGAAACAATCAACAATGAAAATTTTCAGAACACTAAGAACTACTTTTTTTTTCAGATTGGAAATGAGTTTTAACTAAATGGTTAATTTCTTTTTTAAAAATTTTATGTATAAAAAGGAAACACTGGCAAAAACCATACGATAAGAGGGTACAACTCGACACAATTCCCACCACCAGAACTCCATATCCCATCCCCTCCTCCCCTGATAGCTTTCCTATTCTTTATCCCTGTAGAAGTATGGACCCAGGGTCATTATGGGGTGCAGAAAGTGGAAAGTCTGGCTTCTGTAATTGCTTCCCCGCTGAACATGGGCATTGGCAGGTCGATCCATAGGCCCAGCCTGCCTTTCTCTTTCCCTAGTGGGGCAGGGCTCTGGGGAAGCAGAGCTCCAGGACACATTGGTGGGGCTGTCTGTCCAGGGAAGTCCGGTTGGCATCATGGTAGCATCTGGAACCCGGTGGCTGAAAAAATGAGTTAACATATAAAACCGAACAAATTGTTGACTAATCATGAACCTAGGTTGGAATAGTGCAGATGAAGAGTTGGGGGGGGGTCTCTGTTTTGTAGATAGTAGTCCTATTTTAGTTATATTCCAAAGAGCCCATGACTATACTAGTTTTTTTTTTTTTCCCCTGAGCCTGACATCTGATATGCAGGTGGATCTAAGTTACTGTCTAGGGAGATGATGTCATGGCTGGAAAAATTACCAGAAAGCTAGATCAGGGAAGAGAGTAGCTCCCAAATATGGAAAAGGTGTATAAATAATGTTGACTGTAAACCCCATCGATTTGGATGGGTCCCCATAGGACCTTGCACTCAACACAGATCAACAACAGTAGAGAAAGTTCCATCCTCCGAAGGGAGGCTGGACAATATACTCTATGCTACACCTGAGGAAGATGGGTCCTGAAATTGGGGCAGCTTGGAACATTCCTACTCATAACCACAGAATGTGAGCTTAGATCTACAGGGATGCAGAGGTCACATAGGCCCCTAAGCTGAATATGGGCCCCAGATCTACTTGTTGTTGGCAAGTAAAGCAGCTGCTCAGGTTCAGGTTCAGGTCAAGATGGAGTCAGTTATGCAAAGGAAGTGTCATCCTGTCATGGTGGCAAAATTTATTTTTCTGTTCAGGTCATGTAACATACATGTAAAAATTTCCAACTCAAAGTATATTCAAGTATATATATTTTCTACTGTAATTATGATTGCATTTTGAAGTGTTTAAAACTGGACATAGAGGGGTCGCTTCACAGGCAGTGAAGCAGGTCTGCATGTGTCTGTCTTTCTCGCCCCTCTCTGTCTTCCCCTCCTCTCTCATTTTCTCTCTGTCCTATCCAACAACAACAGCAATGGCAACAATTACAATAACAATAACAACAGGGCAACGAAAATGGGGAAAATGTCCTCCAGGAGCAATGGATTCATAGTGCAGGCACCAAGGCCCAGCAATAACCCTGAAGGCGAAAAAAGAGAAAGAAAGAAAGAAACAAAGAAAGAAAGAAAGAAGAAAAAATATACAAAACAGTGATTTTCAAATAGTGGAAAAAAGCCAGCAGAGAGAGCAGAAGTCAGAGAGAGAACACAAGAAATAAGCCTACTCTATGACATAGTAATTACTCTTCTAGAGATTTTTTCCAAAAGAAGCAAAAATATCGATCGAAAGAGATCTATGTATACTTAACATTCATAGCAGCACAAACATGGAAGCAACCCAGATCCCCAAAGACAGTTAAATGGCTAAAAAATGGTGTTGTATATATTATACACAGTGGAATACTACTCAGATGTTAAAAATGATGAAGACATCTTTTCTTGTTTTTGTTTTTGTTTTTGTTTGCCTCATCTTGGAAGGAACCATGTTAGGAGAGATAAGCCAAAAAGAGAAGGACAAATACTGGGTGATCTCACTTATAGCTAAAACTTAAGAAATAAGAAAGAAAGGGAAAACACAAAGTGAAATTTGGATGGGCTGGGTGTGACACCAAAGCAAAAGACTCTGGGGAAGGAGGAGGAAGGAGAGGGTGGAGAGGACTTTGAGATTTTGAGATCCTGGTGCAAGATGGTAGAAAAGGTCCTAAGTTAGAGGTGGAAGTGTTCTGCAGAGGGGGTCAGCGGTAGCACAGCAGGTTAAGCACACATGGCGCCAAGCTCAAAGACCAGCGTAAAGATCACGGTTCAAGCCCCCAGCTTCCCACTTGTGGGGGGGGATCACTTCAAAAGCGGTGAAGTAGGCCTGCAGGTGTCTGTCTTTCTCTCCCCCTCTCTGTCTTCCCCTCCTCTCTCCATTTCTCTCTGTTCTATCCAACAACAACATCAATAACAACAATAATAATCACAACAACGATACAAAAACAAGAGCAACAAAAGAGAAAAAAAATTTTAAAGAAAAGTGTTCTGCAGACACCTATCATGAGGAAATGAGAAATGGTACCCATGTGCCAAATGTACTGTAAACCATTAACCCACCACACACACACAGGCACACACACACGGAGACAATGATTTGAAGACTATGATTTTTTTCCCATTTTAATTTTTTTTTGGGGGGGAATTAATGTTTTACATTCAATAGTAAGTACAATAGTTTGTACATGCATAACATTCCCCAGTTTCCCATATAACAATACAACCCCCACTAGGTCCTCTGTCATCCTTCTTGGACCTGTATTCTCCCCATCCACCCACCCCAGAGTCTTTTACTTTGGTGCGATATGCCAATTCCATTTCAGGTTCTACTTGTGTTTTCTTTTCTGATCTTGTTTTCCAACTTCAGCCTGAGAGTGAGATCATCCTATATTCATCCTTCTGTTTCTGACTTATTTCACTCAACATGATTTTTTCAAGGTCCATTCAAGATCAGCTGAAAACGGTGAAGTCACCATTTTTTACAGCTGAGTAGTATTCCATTGTTTATATATACCACAGCTTGCTCAGCCACTCATCTGTTGTTGGACACCTGGGTTACTTCCAGGTTTTGGCTATTACAAATTGTGCTGCCAAGAACGTATGTGTACACAGATCTTTTTAGATGGGTGTGTTGGGTTCCTTAGGATATATCCCCAGGAGAGGAATTGCAGGATCATAGGGTAGGTCCATTTCTAGCCTTCTGAGAGTTCTCCAGACTGTTCTCCACAGAGGCTGGACCAACTGACATTCCCACCAGCAGTGGAGGAGGGTTCCTTTGATCCCATAACCTCTCCAGCATTTGCTGCTGTTACCTTTTTTGATGAATGAGATTCTCACAGGAGTGAAGTGGTATCTCATTGTTGTCTTTATTTGCATTTCTCTGACAATCAGAGAGTTGGAGCATTTTTTCATGTGTTTCTCAGCCTTTTGGATCTCTCCTGTGGTGAATATTCTGCCCATGTCCTCCTCCCATTTTGGGGTGGGGTTATTTGTTGTCTTGTTATTGAGATTTGCAAGTTCTTTATATATTCTGGTTATTAGCCTCTTGTCTGATGTATGGCATGTAAAGATCTTCTCCCATTCTGTGAGGGGTCTCTTGGTTTGGGTAGTGGTTTCTTTTGCTGTGAAGAAGCTTTTTAATTTGATGTAGTCCCATAGGTTTATGCTTGCCTTAGTCTTCTTTGTAATTGGATTCGTTTCATTGAAGATGTCTTTAAAATGTATGCAGAAAAGAGTTCTGCCAATATTTTCCTCTAAGTATCTGATAGTTTCTGGTCTAACATTCAAGTCCTTGATCCACTTGTAATTTACTTTTGTATTTGGTGAGATACAGTGGTTCAGTTTCATTCTTCTGCATGTTTCAACCCATTGTTTCCAACACCATTTGTTGAAGAGACTCTGATTTCCCCATTTAATAGTCTGAGCCCCTTTGTCAAAGATTAGATGTCCATAGGTGTGGGGGCTCACTTCTGGGCTCTCAATTCTATTCCACTGGTCAGTGTGTCTGTTCATGTTCCAGTACTAAGCAGTTTTGATGACAACGGCCCTATAATACAATTTGAGATCTGGGAGTGTGATGCCTCCGGTTCTATTCTTTTTTCTCAAGATTGTTTTGGCAATTCTAGGTCTTTTCTGGTTCCAGATAAACATTTGTAGCATTTGTTCTATTCTCCTAAAAAATGTGCTTGGGATCTTGATGGGGATAGCATTAAATTTGTAGATGGCTCTGGGTAGTATATTCATTTTGATGATGTTAATTCTTCCAACCCATGAACATGGAATATCTTTCCACTTCTTTATGTCTTTTTCAATTTCCTTGAGTAATTGACTCATAATTTTCAGTATACAAGTCTTTCACTTCTTTGGTTAGGTTTACTCCTAGATATTTTATTGTTTTTATTGCTACAGTAAAAGGAATTGATTTCTGGATTTCTATTTCTTCTAGCTTAGTGTTTGCACAGAGGAATGCCACTGACTTTTGAATGTTAATTTTGTAGCCTGACACCTTACTGTATTTCCTGATGATTTCGAAAAGCTTCTTGCTGGATTCCTTAGGTTTTTCTGTGTATACTATCATGTCATTTGCAAATAGGGAGAGTTTGACTTCTTCTCTTCCAATCTGTATCCCTTTAATTCCTTGCTCCTGCCTGATTGCTATGGCAAGAACTTCCAACACTATGTTGAATTGTCATGGTGATAGTGGGCAGCCCTGATTTTTTTTTTTTTTTGAAGTCTTACTAAGCTGAGGAGACAGAACACTTTAGTAAGTGCTCAGACAAAGAGAAACTGTTCCTGGGGCCCCTGGAAGCTCTGTCTGAATAACTATGTCATGTGCAAAAGACAGAATCCAGTAGGTAAAGGCTGTCCAGAGAACTCTAAGATGAACACTTTCCAGCATTCACAGTAGGGAGAAGGAGGAGTGGATGCCTTTGCCTTTCAACAAGTCAGTGGAGAAGGGATAACTGAACACAAAGCTATTCAACTGAGCACCCAGAGGAATCCTACCATAGTGGGAAGGCTAAACTAGCATTTAAAATACCTATCAAAGGGACCCAACCGATCCAAAAGTAACTCCACTGCTGGCCAGAACAAAGTCCCTTGCCTTTTAAGACAAAATCCATATTCACAACAATAACATTTATAATTTTTAACATCCAACTTAAAAATAGCTAGGTACATTGATAAAAAAAAAATGGGACCCAAAAAAGGATGACAGAGGACCTAGTGGGGGTTGTATTGTTATATGGAAAACTGAGAAATGTTACGCATGTACAAACCATTGTATTTACTGGCAAATGTAAAACATTAATCCCCCAATAAAGATTTTTTTTTAAAAAAAGGGACCCAATGGGGGCTGGTTGGTAGCACAGTGGGTTAAGCGCATATGGCATGAAGCAAAAGGACCTGTGTAAGGATCCCAGTTCGAGCCCCCAGCTAACCATCTGCAGGGGGGTTGCTTCACAAGCGATGAAGCAGGTCTATAGTGTCTGCATTTCTCTTCTCCTCTCTGTCTTCCCTTTCTCTCTCAATTTCTCTCTGTCCTATCCAACAACAATAACAACAGCAATGGCAATAATTACATCACAAACACAACAAGGGTAACAAAATGGGAAAAATAACCTCCAGGATCAGTGGATTTGTAGTGCTGGTAGCTCATGATAACCCTGGAAGCAAAAAAAAAAAAGTGTGACCCAACACATGAGAACATTCATTTGCTAGAAACTGACCAAGAAAATGAGAGATATTGTCAAATTCACATTAAAGCACATATTAAAAATGTGTTCAGCATGCCTAAGGATTTACAGAATAACTAATAAGGAAAAAAAAAAAAACGAAGATTAAAGAGTTCAAATGGAACTTTTAGAAACATATAAACTAAAGTGGAAGTCTTGGCTTGACATTTCAGAAGAAAAAAAAAACCCTGTGAATATGATTAAAAGCAGCAGGAAGTGTCCAAACTTAAACAGAGAACAGGATTATTTTAGGACTAGGGAAGTGACGTGGCAGTCAAACACACGTGTCACACACATGAGGACCTGGTTCTATCTCATGCACCACATCGGATTGATAAAGTGTTCACTTGGTCTCTTTCTCTCTCATTCAGAAAAAAAAAAGAGTTTAAGGAATTATTTTTTGGGGTGGCAGGAGGTAGCTCAGTGGATAGAGAGCCTGCCTTAACCATATGTCAGCTCCCAGATTGGATCCCCAAAACCACATGTGAGCACCATGGACAGCACAGAGGAAGTTCCATGGTTGCTTTGTTGTCTCTCCTTCTCTTTCTCCCAAGAGAAATGGGGAATAATCAGTGGGCTGGGAATCAGCATGCATAAGGCAGTATATTTACTCCTTAGCGCACCGTGAAAAAATTACTTTAACAGCGCCTTCAGTGACTCACACTACAATTTCAAGTGGTCAATCACATATGTTATTAGAGTTCTAGAAGGAGAGGAGCAAGGAGGGGAAATATTTAAAGAAATAATAGCTGGGGATAAGGGTAAATAATATGATGGTTATGCAAAGAAGCTCTCATACCTGAGGTTCTAAAGTCCCAGGTTCAATCCCCTGCACCACCATAAGCCAGAGCTGAGTGGTGCTCTGGTTAAAAAAAAAAAAAAAAAAAAAAAAAAAGAGAGAGAGAGAGAGAGAGAAATAAAAATTAACAATAGCTGTGAATTTTCTAAAACTGATAAATACTGAGATAACTTTCCTGTGAAACTTAAGAAAAACAACTAAAAATCACCTGAAAATTCAATAAACTACAACCAGGCTTTCTTCAGAAACTCAGTAAGCCACAGGTGAGTACAGATGACCTCACCAATGTATCCTGGAACCCCACCTCTCCAGAGCCCTGCCCCACTAGGGAAAGATAGAAACAGGCTGGGAGTATGGATCGACTTGCCAACACCCATGTCCAGTGGAGAAGCAATTACAGAAGCCAGACCTTCCACCTTCTGCACCCCATAATGACCCTGGGTCCATGATCCCAGAGGGATAAAGGATAGGAAAGCTTCCCATGGAGGGGATAGGGTACATTACTCTGGTGGTGGGTATTGTGTGGAATTGTACCCCTCTTATCCTATGGACTTGTTGATCATTATTAAATCAATAATAATTTTAAAAAGACATATAAAAAAATAGGGAAAGGATCTGAACATTCTTCACCAAAGAAGAGAGTTGGAAAAATGCTTAATTCCTGGTAATAATAGAAATGCAAATCAAGACAATGAAATAACACTTTACACCGGTGAAAATGTCATACACCAAAAAAGACAGAAACAAACACTAGTGAGGATGAGGAAAAAAGGGATCATTTTTACACTGTTGTCAGGAATGTAAAATGGCCCAGCCCTTGTGGAAAGCAGTCTAGTAATTCCTAATTTAGAATTGGATCTACTGTGTAGTCCAGCAATTCTATCTATAGACATGTATTCAAAGAACATAAAAAAACTTAGTGAAGAGATCTATACATTCCTATGTTGATGGCAACACTATCTGTAATAGCTAAAGTTTGGAAACAACCCAAAGACCCAACAATAGATGAATGGTTAAGAAAGTTGTAGTATACATGAAATATATCTAAAAACTTCCCAGCTTACTCCCACACAAAGACCCTAGTTTCATTTGCTCTATTGCCACATTTGGATGACCATTTATTGAACAATTTGCTTTATATAATACCACCTTTCAGCCACCAAGTTGCAGATGCTACCACAATGCCATCCTGACTTCCCTGGGAAGACAACCTCACCAATGTGTCCTGGAACCATACCTCTCCAGAGCCCTATCTCACTAGTGAAAGAGAGACACAGGGTGGGAGTATGGATTGACGTGCCAATGCCCATGTCCAGCTGAGAAGCAATTACAGAAGCCAGGCCTTCCACTTTCTGTACTCCATAAAGAATTTTGGTTCATACTCCTAGAAGGATAAAGAATAGGGAAGTTCCCAATGGAGGGACATAGAGCTCTGATGTTGGGAACTGTGTGGAATTGTACCCCTGTTAACTTACAGTCTTGTTAATCATTATTAAATCACTAATTAAAAAATTAAATAAAGTTGTAATGTATATACACAATGAAATAAAGCTGTAAGAAATTATGAAATTTTCTCTTTTGATATAACATGGATGGAGCTGGAGAGAATTGCATTCAGTGAAGTAAACCAGAGGGAGAAGCTTGAGTAGTGGGTGATCTCACTCATAGATGGAGCCTAAGAAACAGCAATAGGTAAGGCAGAATGAAACCTGATAAATTATGGTCTTTCATGGCAAATCTGAAGACTGAGAGGAAGGAAAGCAGGAGGAAGTGGGAGCCAACAGGAGATGGGGATCCAGTGCTCTATGGTGGAACAGGATGATGTCTGAGTGGTGGGTTAGGTATGGTGACAACCATACTGAAGAAACGTGGAACTGTACCCCTGTGACAACAATCATGTAAATCAACATTTCATCAATAAAGTGATAAAGAAAAGATAAGACAGTTGAGCTGGGAAGACAGCTCAGTACAATAGCATAGGACTGGCATGCCAAGGTCACAGAAGTTTACTCCCTCCAGCCCCGTGGCCATATGCCAGAGCTGAGTAGTGCTCTAGTCCTGGACTGACTCTCTCTCTCTCTCTCTCTCTCTCTCTCTCCACAAGAAAATATGTACATACTTAAAAAATAAAAGAAGTAGGGAGTCGGGCTGTAGCGCAGCGGGTTAAAGCGCAGGTGGCGCAAAGCGCAAGGACCGGCATAAGGATCCCGGTTCAAACCCCGGCTCCCCACCTGCAAGGGAGTCGCTTCACAGGAGGTGAAGCAGGTCTGCAGGTGTCTGTCTTTCTCTCCTCCTCTCTGTCTTCCCCTCCTCTCTCCATTTCTCTCTGTCCTATCCAACAACGACAACAACAATAATAACTACAACAAGGGCAACAAAAGGAATAAATAAAAAAAATAAATGTAAAAAAATAAAAATAAAAAAAAAAATAAAAGAAGTAGATTTCCTGAAGCAAAACCAATACTGTTTTGTGAGGGTTTATTAAATATATAAGTGAAAAATGATAAAAAAAAAGAATAACAGAAATGGTAGAGGGAAAATGAAAATATATTACTGCAAAGAACTTACAGCAAATATGAAATGGCATGCCACTTGATGTTAGACTAAGATAAGTTAAATGTGCATAGTATAAACCCTAGAATAATCAAGAAAAAGAAGATTATAAGCCAACAAACACAAAGCTAAAATGGGAGCGAAAGTTCACTCAGTCTAAAAGCAGCAGGAAAGAGGAACTGGTGAGCAATAAATAAGAAAACAAATAGAAAACAAATCACATAAGAGGTAAATGATCCAAGAGGCCTGGCTGAGTGCACGTGTTACAAAGTGCAAGGACCCAAGTGCAAGCCTCTGGTCCCCACCTGGCGGGTGAAAACCTCTTGAGCAGTGAAGGAGTGCTAGCTGTCTACCTTTACATCCTGCTCTAGCTCTCCCTTCCCTCTCAATTTCTGCCTTTCATAAATAAATAAAATCCTAAAGAGAAATAAATGATCCATTTTCCCCTATTAAAAAGCACAGCTTGTCATGTTGAATATTTTTCTCTTCTGAATAAATAAATAAAGACACAGAAAGTTCAGCTGAGGGTGACACTCACTGATATTGCACTATGCATGATGTTTTAGGTTCATTCCCGGGCACTGTCTTCCCATAAAATGCAAGATCCAATCCTATGCTCTTGGCAAGAGTATAAATCCTTTCTTTAAAAATAAAGACAGAGGGAGTCGGGCTGTAGCGCAGCGGGTTAAGCGCAGGTGGCACAAAGCACAAGGACCGGCGTATGGATCCCGGTTCGAACCCCGGCTCCCCACCTGCAGGGGAGTCGCTTCACAGGCGGTGAAGCAGGTCTGCAGGTGTCTATCTTTCTCTCCCCCTCTCTGTCTTCCCCTCCTCTCTCCATTTCTCTCTGTCCTATCCAACAACGACAACAACAATAATAACTACAAAAATAAAACAACAAGGGCAACAAAAGGGAATAAATAAAATAAATATTAAAAAAAGACAGAATAAACATGAAAGAATGGAAAAGATATACCAGTATAAGAAATCTGCAGGGACTAGGATGATATCAGACATAGAAGACTTCAGAACAAGGAGTACAAACAAGGGAACTAGAAGTCCAGGTTTCTGGAGCCAAACTGTAATTGCTGTAGTCTCAGCGATGAAAGACTGATAGAATCAGCAGTCCTTAAAGGGCCCCAACTCTAGGTCACTTAGAATTTGCATTTCTTTTCCTTTTTTCTTTCTTTCTTTAATCTTTTTATATTTATTTTTCTCTTTTGTTGCCCTTTTTATTATTGTTGTTGTAGTTGATGAGTTTCTAACAAAGTCCCAAAACCTAGATATTGACCAGGTTCTGTGAGAGAGAGCATATGTTCACACGTATCCATAAACTACTGCAAAATATATACCTGAAAGCAGAAGTACACTAGAGTTTGCAGTAAGTACCCCCCCAACACTTCCTCTCCACTATTCCAACCTTTGGGTCCATGATTGCTCAACAATTTGTTTGGCTTTTTATGTTAACTCTCTTTTCAGTCACCAGGTTCCAGATGCCATCAGGATGCCGGCCAGGCTTCCCTAGACTGAAGACCCCACCAATGTGTCCTGGAGCTCTGCTTCCCCAGAGACCCACCCTACTAGGGAAAGAGAGAGGCAGACTGGGAGTATGGACCGACCAGTCAACGCCCATGTTCAGCGGGGAAGCAATTACAGAAGCCAGACCTTCTACCTTCTGCAACCCACAACGACCCTGGGTCCATGCTCCCAGAGGGATAGAGAATGGGAAAGCTATCAGGGGAGGGGATGGGATATGGAGATTGGGTGGTGGGAATTGTGTGGAGTTGTACCCCTCCTATCCTATGGTTTTGTTAATATATCCTTTCTTAAATAAAAAATAAATTTAAAAAATTGCATTTCTTTTTTTCTTTCTTTCTTTTTTAAATCTTTTTATATTTATTTTTCCCTTCTGTTGCCTTTGTTTTTTATTACTGTTGTAGTTATTGTTGTTATAGTTGATGTCATTGTTGTTAGATAGGACAGAGAGAAACAGAGAAGGGGAAGAGAGAGGGAGAGAAAGACACCTGCTGACCTGCTTCATGGCCAGTGAAGCGACTCCCCTGCAGGTGGGAAGCTGGGGGTTCAAACTGGGATCCTGATGCTGGTCCTTGCTCTTTGTGCCACATCCACTGCGCTACCACCTGACTCCCTAGAATTTGCATTTCTAACAAGTTCCTAAGTGGTGCTACTTATCTTGGGATCCACTATGGAAACACTGTATTAAACTAACCCTCTTCTTCTTTCCATATTGGACAAAACTCTACCATAAAGGACACTGTAATAATTAGAAATATAAAATAAGGAAATGAGGTACCTCATTTGTAAATATAGAGAGAAAAATAGAGACACCAGAACACTGTACTGCCCTGGCTTATGGTAGTGCTAGGAACTGAACCTGAAACCTTAGAGCCGCAAGGATGAAAGTCTTTTTGCATAACCACTGAGGTATCTCCCCAGCCTGAAATGAGGTACCCTGAAATGTTGATGCTGACTTTCCTTGTAATTGATTTAGTAGAACTGGTTCAGAGTTTGGATATTAGAAAACAAAATGGCTTAGTCAAGCACCTGGGGGAAGGGACATTGAAGGAGGCACACAGGAGAGATTTTCGGGGTGGGAATAATGAGTCAGAATTTGGATTTTTTTGGATTTGAAATGCCACAAACATTTCTCTCTCTCTTTTTTTTTTAAACCAGGGTACTGCTCAGCTCTGGCTTATGGTGGTGCGGGGGATTGAACCTGGGACTTTGGAGCCACAGGCATGAGAGTCTCTAAATAAACATTATGCTATCTACTCCTGCCCTTATATTTCTCACTTTTAAAACTAGGTGATTATTCCCTGGCGGGGAAAGCGGGGATGGGGGAAGCGGTAAGCTATTTTTTGGCTCCAAGTGGACCTTCTTCATTCTCCCACAAATGGTGCCGGCAAAGGTGCACACTTGTCTGGAGCAAACGTCCAATTATGGAGATCAAAGATCTAAAACAAATGCTCTTTGTGACATTTATGATTAGAAGATGGTAGACAAGGACTAGGAATTTTGATTTTTCAAGAAATATTTTCTAAAGGCCAGTCATCGCATCTGTTGTTTTCACGGAGAATGAACCAGGGCCTCCTTTTCCTACCAACCTTGGTAATGGTTGCTCACAATGTTTTTGCTATTTATCTCTTCCAGAGCTTTCAGGGTATCTTACCTGGAGTTGGAAAATGGACAGCGTTCCAGCTGCCTTTCCCTGAAGGTAGAGGACTGTAATTAAGAGGTTTTAAATATCTCTTTACAGAGCAAAACACTTGCAATTCAAAAGCAACCCAGGAGCTCGCCCAGGATCTCCCAGCAGCAGCAGGAATGCTGAGGACTTGTTCCCGCCTTCGTGGTCCTTGGGGGTGGGGAGGCAGCCAGCACCTTGCTCGCTCCCAAAGTGCGGGGCCGACCCGGCTGGCCCTTCCTCTCCCTTCCTCTCCCGTTACTTAGCAACAGCAGAGTTACCCTTCGCCCTGCCAGTGGAGACAATGCCCCCTGGATTTTTTTTTTTTTTTTTCGGAAATTAACCATTTCTCCGTTCACTTCCCGCCCCACCCCGGTGGGTGGGCGAGGACTGAGGGTATTTTCTGTACCTTTTGGTGGCAGATGGGATGTGGCCGCGCCCAGCCTGCCAGTCCCCGAGCAAGGATGCTCTTAGTTTCCCAGCAAGGCTAAGGGTGCTGGAGATGAGGGTTCCCGCGGGACATGACCCCGGGCCCCCACATCCCCAGCCTGCGGGCACGCGCGCCCTAGGAGCCGGGGCCTGGCGGGGGGGGGGGGCGCACGGTGCGGGCTTGGGGGCTGGGGTGGGAGGCTGGGGGCGCGGGAAGCGCGCGGAGCCCCGGCGCGGGAGCCCCGGTGACGCACCAGTGACGTCGGCGGCAGCGGGCGGGATTTCCCGGCCCCTCCCGGGCGCCAGATGAGACCCTGCTGCGGAGTGGGCGCGACCGACGAGGCCCTAGAGAGGCGGTGGTCGAGGGGTCGCTGCTGGGCACCCGGCTGCACCCGGACGCGCTCCCGTAGCCGGGCTGAGCGGAGCTGAGCAGAGCCGGCTGCGCACAGAGCTGAGCTTGGCACCCGAGTGGCTTCCCTCCCCGGCGGGGTGCGGGCTCGGCACCTGCGCCCTCACCTCCACCCCCACCCCCCAGTCTCGCGTCGTTTTTCCCCGGCCGGGGCGGGCGGGCGGGGCGGGGCTGCTTACGCGGCCCGGAGACCCCGGGGCGGGCGGGGCGCGGGCAGGTCCTTCCCTCCGCGAAGTGCGTGAAGCGAGGCGCTAGCAGAGCCCGAGCGTCCGCCCGCGGGGCGATGCCGCTGGTTCTGGCCGGTCCCCGCATGCCCCGCGCCGGAGACAAAGCCCGCGCCTGAGCCGCACCCTCAGCCTGCGCGCCCCGCTCCGGGTAAGTGGGCCCGCCCGGCCCGGCAGTGTGTCGGGGGGGCTGGAATGAGTGTGTGTGTTGGGGTGGGAGGGGGGTGCTGGCACTGCTCTGGCTCCGGCCAGCTCGGGCGGAGCTAGAAGCCGCAGGGAAACTCGAGCGGGAAAGTCTCCGGGAGGCGAGCGGCGGCTCTGGAGCCCGAGTGGTCCCGCAGCTGCGGTGCGAGCGCGCGTGTCCTGCCGTCCCCCCGCGAGCCCTGCCGCGACGAGCCCGCACAGGTGGGCGCCAGCAGCCACTCCGCGCCGCAGGTGCCGGGCTCGTCGAACCCCGGACCCCACACCGAGCCGCTGGAAAACCCGAGCGCAGGTTTGCAGAAACAGTCCGGAATACTGAGGGGTTCTCCTGGGGGGGGGGGGGGGAGGGCCGGGGGCTCCTTTCTATATGTAGGTCACGGGGCGCTCGCTGTTGCCCCGGCGGGGACGTGCCCCATTGAAGACAACCTCAAGGGAAGCGCGAGACCCTAAAGTAGCAGACTGATCCCCCCACACACCCAGGACACCTTTCTCGCCAGCAGTTTCGGTGGCCCCGAGGGATTGTCCCCTCTCTATGGCGTCTGTCCCCGAGGCTGGTGCTGAAATGGTGACCAGCGCTGGGGGAAGCTTTGGCTTATTATTATTATTATCTTTTTTTCTAATTGTCTTGGCGACTATAAACGAGACGATGAGGTGGGGACCGGGTGGTGGCTGGAGAGGACTTCTAAATCTTGGAGGATTTGCGAGTTTTCGTGTCTTTTGAGTTAAGGGATTAGGAAATCCCAAAATGGTAAAGTTTGATCAAGAGATAAACTGGGCCTGGCACCTTCTGCCCAGTGGCCCCACCGCGGCCCATTTATTCTCCTGTGTAGCTTTCTCTGACTGTACAGGGCTGGCTGGCACAGGGCCCCGGCCTTCTGCGCCGCCGGTGGTGTTCCCCATTAAAATCATTAAAATGTGTCAGTCCCAGCATCTGCTCTGGAGCCCTCGCCGGTGCTGACTCCTTCCCGCAGAAGAATGGGAAAATTCAGGGGCAGACTGCCTCAAAGCTGCAGCCTGGGACCTGGACTCTGGGTTCCAATGGGAGACCCTCTTCCTGATTTCTGCTGCACTGTGTGCGTGGGAAGGCAGGAGGGGAATGGAGGCCCAGCCAGCTAATCTGGCCCTGTTCTCTGCAAGAAGCTGCCTTGGGAACAGCTGGGTGATCAGTAGAAAGCGTTTCCCAGACCTGAGAAATAAGACTGCATACATGGAAGCTATGAATTAGGCTGGTTTTTTTTTTTTTTTTTGAAGTGTGATGTTGGCTCAGTTATTAGCCATGGTAAGAGACAAATACTGCACTTAATAAATGATAAGAGGTTAGGTCAACGTAAATACAAGGATTATGATGGTGTTGTCTAGTTAATGAGTACTCTGGCCATGAGGTTATTAGGCCGAAATGACTGTTTAGGACAGTGGATTTCCTGTTTGCTTCTCCACCTACACATGGCTCCAGTCCTCAGTCTCTTTAAAAATAAAAATTGACCTGAGGAAGCCTGGGGAAGATGTCTGGTCAGCTGAGCAAGAGCAGCAAAAGGGTTCCCAGTGATCCCACAATTAGCCAGACAGTTGCCTCTCACACAAATAGAGAGTGGAAAAACCAAGTCAAAGTCATATTCACAGTATAGATTTTTTTAATGCACAAATGTTTTTAAAATGTCATTAATTCACTATTGGTTTTTAAAATTGTTTTATTAGTAACTTAGTCATGGTGTACCAGGTTATACAGTCAGTGACATATATTCACCAGCAAATCACCTGCCTATATTTATTTTGTTCTTTGTGGTGAGGGACCCTCAGGCTTGCCCTGGGATGGGGGGAAGGGTGTTGAGGAGGTGTGGTGATCCTGGCTGCAGGGGAAAGGAGGTGGCCATGGCAGGAAAGGTGGTGTCCCTGTTGCCCAAAGTAGTGTGGACTGGGCTTCAGAGGACTGGAAGACTGGCTAGACCTAGTCTTCAACTTTTTGTGAGTCTTGCTAACTCTCTCTCCCCTCCATTGCCATCCCTAAGCCTGCAGGACCAGCCACCCACCCACCCCTCCCCACCCTCAGACCTGCCCTCCCGGAGCCACTCCCCCAGTCAGCCTGGCTTCACTTTACAATTCTTTAAAGCCAAAATGTCAAGCCCCAAAGCCCTTCCTCTCTTCTAAAGCTCAATCCACTTTTTGAAATGGTGAGAGACAGGTGGGAACTCAGCCATAGTGCCCCCCCATGGTCCCAGCAAGTCCAGAGTATCCCTGTCAGACAAACAGGGTGAGCCCTTAGGAGTAACTGCAGTCAGCCTCCCTCTCCCTCTCCCACACCCTTACTACTTACTGAGGAAGACAGCCAAGTGGCAGAAAGACTCGGATCTACAAACCAAATAATTTTCATTTACTTAACCACATCTCACTATTACATTTTCCTTACCTCGTATCATTTTGTTCTACTTGAAGAGGAGAGATGCCTAATAAAATTCAGTATGTTACTGGGTTTAAAAAGGACTGTCCTCTTTTTTTTTTTCTCATTGACTTCTAAGACAGTCTTTCAGACATTACTCGATTAGCTCTCAGAACATCTTTATGAGCATGCATTGTTATCTGGACTTACAGATTTCCTTCTTTTAATCGATGCTTTTATCTACCCCAGACATAGGCATAATGAGTGAGACATATTATTCAGGTAGTGGGAGTATTTGTTTAGTTTTCTTAAGCTAGGAGCTAAAACTTAAACACTCTCTTATACAGAAAATAGGACAAAAATATCCTTTCAACTAGAGCCAACAGAAAAGGTAATGAAAATCAGACAAGGTACATGACTGTCAGAAAAGAAAAACAGGGTAATCAGTTATAGTCTAGAAAATTGACTGGTTAAAACCTTCAGCAAAATAAACCAAATATCTTAAATAAGGGATCAGAAATGAAAACCAGTGTAGATGAAATTTCCACTTAGCAATAGAAGACAAGAAATGCTGCTAGTATTAAAAAAACAAAACAAAACAAAAAAACTGTTAAGTAGCCAGTGGGGGCGGGGTGAGCAGTTCACCAAGCTCATTGGCCTGTTCCAATGTCAACGATTGTCAAGGATTGTCAAGGAGCTCTTGTTAGGTCAAATGGCAGCTGGTGCGGGCTGACAGTGGCGCACCCAGATGAGCACACATAGTAGCATGTCCACAGACCTGTCCCCTCGAATGGGGAAAGCTTCATTAGTGGTGAAGCAGTGCTGCAGGTCTCTCTCTCTCTCTCTTCCCTCTTCCCTCTCTCTCTCCACTCCCCCCCCTTCTCAATTTCTGTCTGTCCTATCAAATAAAGTATTCCTTTTGTAGTCACCAAGTCCCAGCAACAACTGTGATGGCAAAGGAAAAAAAAAAAAATGGTCATCTGGTGCACATTCCACTTGTGTAATGAAACTGGATGGAGAAAATGGCAAAATGGCAGGTCTGTTGAACATACAGTACTTGTAGAGTGGGCCCTGGTTATTCAAGAAGTCTGCACTTACGTGTAGCTGTGGAAAAGCTCTTTGTCCCATAACTCCAGGGTTCCTGGGTATCTGCAGGCATATCACCCATGCCCCCACCTAAGAGGACCAGCCGGGATGGAGCACAGGTTGGCTCAGGCTTGGGCTGGTCGCTCTTGCTTAATCTATGCACCATCCCTACAAGGTTTCTGTTCAGCAACAATCAGTAGTGAGCACTGGTGTCTGTACTAGGAGTGTTCTGCCAGGGTCATGAGTTGGTAATGGTGATTTTTTTTTTCTCCTAACCAAGGAAAACCATTTAAATGACAAATGAGAACAGTTGATATGTGTGGAAGAGAAGAAATGGTGAACCAGTGCCTGGTGTCCCACCCCCGTGCTATCCTTTTCCCAAAGGATCCATTATTCCTCTCTGATTCTCAAACCATTTGTCCCTGGGTGGCCAGGCTGACCATCTCAGTGTGTTTCGAGGCTGAGGAAGAAAATAGAATTTATGAGTGAGAGCTGGAGAGACAACATCATGCTTATGATAAATACTTTCATGCCTAAGGCTTTAAGGTCCCAGGTCCAGTCCATAGCACCACCATAAGCCAGAGCTGAGAAGGAGAAGGGGAAGAAGAAGAGGAGGAGAAGGGAACAGAAGAAAGGAGGAGGAGAAAGAAGGATATGAAGAGGTGAAGAAGGAGGAGAAATGAAAGAAATGGCTCAAAAAGAAAGAAAGAAAGAAATGGCTTAAGCATTTTGGGCCTTGAGCCATCATTTCTCCAAATGAATACATGTACAACACAGAATAACAGCTTTTGACCTACTGATGGATTTTTTGTTGTTGTTGTTGTTAATCTCATGATCTAATTCATAGCTCTGGGACTTCTTTTTTCCCTGGGGTCGTCCAAAGGATAACTGGCAGAGTGATAGTGATAGAAGGGAAAGGTTTTGTAAGGAAAAAAACAAACTTTTTTTTTTAAAGCACCTTTTACGAGTGCAGCCAAAGGTGTTAACATGAAAAATAAATGCACTTCCACAGTCCTCCCAACCCAAACTTGACTTCACTGACTTTTCAGCGTGCCATCACACAAATATGAAAAATCAACAGATTGATTTTCACCAAAACAGTGCATGAGTATGAAACTCCAAGTAGAAGAAACAGAATTAGAAAGTAAGAAGGAGAGAGCAAGGGTGAGAGGGGAAGCAGAGCAGTGGAGGGAGGTTGCCGAAGGCCGTCTGTTGCAAGGAGGTTACTCTTGCTGATGGCCTGCTGGGTTCTGTGACCCTGGTTCTAGGCACTGGGGCACTGGGGCACTGAGGCCAGTTTGGGAGGTGACAACCGTGGGTATTTGTGCCACAGACTGGGATTTTGCCTTCCCCTGGGTTAGGCATCTGGAGGCCTGGAAACAGATCTGACAGTAATCATTCACCAACTGCCCTATTACATACTGTCTATACATGCGTACCTGCTTCACAGGCTAAACCACAAAATTAAATCCCTATGCTCAGAATTAAATCATTAATGAACCTTGAGAAGAGCTGTTTTTGTTTTTTGCCTCCAAGGTTATCACTGGGGCTCAGTGCCTGCACAATGAATCCATTGCTCCTCCAGCCACTTTTTTCTTTTTCTTTCTTTCTTTTTTTTTTTTTTTAAAACTAGTGTACTGCTCAGCTCTGGCTTATGGTGGTGCAGGGCATTCAGCCTGGGACTATGAAACCTCAGGCTTGAGAGTCTCTGCATAACCATTATGTTATCTACCCTCCACCCCATTTTTTCCATTTTTTAAAAATTATTATTAATTTTCCCTTTTGTTGCCCTTGTTTTATTGTTGTTGTAGTTATTGTTGTTATTGATATCATCATTGTTAGCTAGGACAGAGAGAAATGGAGAGAGGAGGGGAAGACAGAGAGGAGGAGAGAAAGACACCTGCAGACCTGCGTCACCACCTGTGAAGCGACCCCCTGCAGGTGGAGAGTCAGGGGCTCAAATTGGGATCCTTACGTGGGTCCTTGCACATCGAACCACGTGCGTTTAACCCACTGCACTACCCCCTAAGTCCCCATTTTTTCCATTTTTATTGGCTACGACAACTAGAGAAATTGAGAATGGAGGGGAGATAGAGAGGGAGAGAGAAAAATAGATGTCTGCAGATCTGCTTTACTGCTCATGAAGCATCCCCCTGCAGGTGGGGAGTTGGGGGGGCGCTTGAATCCAGATTCTTGCCCAGGACCTTGTGCTTGGTACTATATGTGCTAAACTGGGTGTACCACTGCCTGGCTCCCTGGAAGAGCTGTTTCACCCACTACTTTCAGGAGGTTTGGGCAGCCCAGGACCCTCACAGATAGAGTCCGCTGGACCACCTTACCTCTGGGCTCCATCTTGCTATTTTTCTTTACCTGTTTTAGAATTGAGGCATCCATGTCCTCTGGAGGCCAGCTGGACCCTGGCATCAGGTAGCCTACTATCCTGACCAGAAGGGTTGGGAGCGGAAGGAATCAGAGGACCCGGGAGTTTCCATCTGGGCCTGGGTGGAGAGGCTTCCGTGACCTGTGAGCAGGAGATGGAGAGCGAGTTGGGCAAGTGAGGAGAGAGTGTAGGACTTGGAATTGAAGTGTCATCCATGAGGAGCACTGGGAGTCTCTTGTCCCATTTACCCAGTGGCTGGATGGGGTGGACGACAGCCATGAAATAGACTGTGAAGTGTGACAGGGAGAACAGAAGTCTGGCTGAGGGACTGGGGAGTTACTGAAACCCCACTGAAGCCATGCAGTGGGCAAGATGTGATAAGATGAAGTGAAATGTGAGACAAAGCATGAATTATCCCTCAATAGGCATACTGTTTTTGAGGCAGGTTTTCATGTGCTGATGTCCCTTAAAAGGGACCTTCCTGCCTGGCAGTCCCTTAGGTAGCTTAACCCGCCAGTCTCTGTATAGCATCAGCAAGCCCGCCACCACTCTTGCCTGGATGACTCATGTCATTGTCTGAGCAGTTGAGAGATCTGCCTCTGTCTTTGTCCCCCTAATGCTAACAGACTTCATCTGGTGCTACACAAACCATCTCTTAGTGTGTGTTGATGTCAGGGATCAGTTTCTTCACCTTTGGTGAGGGCATGTCTGTCTATCTGTCTGTCTCTGTCTCTGTCTCTCTCTCCATGGTTTTTGTTTTATATTTTGCCAAACCTCCTGGTCACTCTCTGCTCCTCCCATGTGTTGATGACCAGAGGCAAAGAGGGCTGGACTCTGGATCTTCTTCACAGTCACTATGACAACTCACCTGAGACACCCCAACCTCCCTCAAACCACCTGGAAATTTTGTTCTTAGCTATAAAACACTGCTTGTCCCACCCCACCCCCAGGATGGAATTTCTCTCTCTCTCTCTCCTCACCATTCCTCACTTGATCTGTCCTGATCTTTTTCCTTTGCTGTACTTTTTTTTTTTTCCTTGCTAGAACACTGCTCAGCTCTGGCTTATGTTGATGCAGGGGATTGAACTCAGGACTTTGGCGCGCTAGCCATAAGAGTCTTGCATAACCATTATGCTATTTCCCTTGTCGAATGTTTTTGGTTTTTTTTTTAACAGACAGACATGGAGAGAGAATAAAACTCCCTCCCTTCAAAAAAGGTGATATCATGCATGAATGAGACCCTGGGTTCTTTTCTTGGTACAGTATTTAAAATAATACTAAGCATTTTAAAGATCTTGGGAAATAATTAAAACAAAGAAAGGAGATAGGAAATGTCAGGGAAAGTTGGTTAAAGATTTCAGATGAACTGTTTATCGAAGGACAAATGGACCTCTCCACAGACTATTCTGTGGTTACCCTACCAATCCAAACACTGCTCGGATGAACAGTTCCCTATCCACAAGGCATAGTTCAGAGAGAGGTAGAACACTAGTCCAGAAGAGTTGGACCCACCCCAGAGCCCCTGAAAGATTGGCTCAAAGATTCACATATCTAGAAGGTCTGAGGTTAACTTGAATTGAGACCTTCCCATCCCACTCAACCATGAACCTGATAGCTTTGTAAGAACTGTTTTGGGGTCAGACAGTGGTATGTTTTGTAGAGCACATATGTTGCTATGTATAAGGACTCAGGTTTGAGCCCCCAGTTCCCACCTGCAGGAGAGGAAGCTTCATGAGCAGTGAAGCTGTGCTTCTCCCCCTCCCCATCTCTCTCCCTCCCTCCTCCTCCCTCTCTCCCTTTCTCTAACCCCTTCCCCAATATCAAATGACAGAGAGGGAGGGAGAGAAAAAGAGAGAAAGAGTGAAGGAAAGAAAAAGAAAAAAATTGGCAGCCAGGAGCACTGGATTTAACATGCAGGCACTGAGTGCCAGCAATAACCTGGTGGCAAAATAAAATAAAAAAAGAACTGCTTCATATATTCCTGAGTGTAGCCTGGCAACATAACATCAAATCTGCTTGATGATAGACTGCACTGATGGGTCCTTCCATTTTAATGTACCTGTTTTGGGGGCTATTTCTATTATTATTATTTTAATTTTTTATTTATAAAATGGAAATATTGACTGCAGGCTAGGAGGGGTACAATTCCACACAATTCCCACCGCCAGAACTCTGTATCCAGTCCCCTTCCTTGATAGCTCCCCTATTCTTTATCCCTCTGGGATTATGGACCCAGGATCATTGTGGGATGCAGAAGGTGGAAGGTCTGGCTTCTGTAATTGCTTCTCCACTGAACATGGGCATTGATAGGTCAATCCATACTCCCAGCCTGTCTCTCTCTTTCCCTAGTGGGGCAAGGCTCTGGGGAGGCGGGGCTCCAGGACACATGGTGGGGTCGTCTGCCCAGGGAAGTTGGGTTGGCATCATGGTAGCATCTGGAACCTGGTGGCTGAAAAAGAGTAAAGATATAAAGCAGAACAAATTGTTGACTAATCATGAACCTAAAGGTAAGAATATTGTAAATGAAGATTTGGGGTCTCCGTTTTGGAGAAAGCTAGTAGGTCTATTTTAGGTATATTCCAAGGGGCCCATGACTTTACTAGATTTTGCCTGTACCTAACATCTAATTTGCAAGTGAACCCAGGTTATTGTCTGGGGAGATGGTATTATAGTTGGAAAAAGGACTAGAAAGCTGGATCAGGGAAGAGAGTAGCTCCCAAATATGGGGAAAGTTTATAAATATTGTTAACTGTAAACCTCATCAATTTGATCTGGGGCCCATATTCAGCACAGGAGCCTGTGAAATGTCAGCATCCCTGTAAGTCTGAGCTCGCATTCTATGGTTACAGCTAGGAACATTTCAAGCTGCACTAAATACAGGACCCATCTTCCTCAGGTAGTTGGTAGAGTATGTTGTTCAATCTCTCTTCGGAGAATGGAACATTCCCTACTATTGTTGATCCACATTGAGGGCAGGGTCCTATAGGGGCTTGGGGGCTATTTCTTTGTAGCACAGCCTACCTAGAAATCTCAGAGCAGGTCTATCAGTGGTTCTCAAACATGACTGCAGAGGAGAATTACTGTGTGTAGTTTTCACATTGCTACTTCTGTCCTCGCCCTGGGACATTCTGATACAGCAGGTCTGGACTGAAGCTTGGGAATCTGAGTGTTTCAAACCACCGATGAGCTGATCTGTGTGAGGCCTTCTTCCTTGCATTTCATAGCCTTCCAGCCTGCCTGAGTGTCCCTGAGCCCCGTTTGCCAATTGCCCTTTCTCACTCTTGCCTGGAAATGTGAGAAGATGACAGCCACTGAATGCCACATGGCAGAAATACCAGGTCTCCTTTCTGGACAGAATGTGTGGAGCCACTTTCACGACAGAGGTGATTAGAACATAAGACAGAGGGCAGAGGTAGATAGCATAATGGTTATGAAGAGACTCTCATGCCTGAGGCTCTAAAGTCCTAGGTTCAGTCCTCCACACCACCATAAGCTAGAGCTGATCCGTGCTTTGGTAAAAAAAACAAACAGGGAGTTGGGCGGTAGCACAGCAGGTTAAGTGCATGTGGCGCGAAACGCAGGGACCAGCGTATGGATCCCGGTTCCAGCCTCCAGCTCCCCACCTCCAGGGGAGTCACTTCACAGGCTTCAGCAGGTCTGCACCTATCTATTTTTCTCTCCCCCACTCTGTCTTCCCCTCCTCTCTCCATTTCTCTCTGTCCTATTTAACAGTGATGACATCAATAATAACTACAACAACAATTAAAACAAGGACAACAAAAGGAAAAATAAATAAAAGTTATTTAAAAAAAAAAGACATAAGACAATTAAAACAGGTCCCACATTCCCGAAGCAGGATGCTGAACTTGACAAACGTCAGGGACAGGTTCCAGGAGATCTGGCCAGGAGAAAGAATCCAGACAGAGCCAGGCTTTCTTGGCTAAGAGCTTCTGATTGAGCAAATAGCAACAGATATCAGGTGTGAGCATCTTTGGGTGGCAATGTTTTTTCTAGCACAATAGTTGTCAAGAGGTAGATAAACACTGCAGCTGGAGGTGAGAATCTTGAGAATTATCCTGGAATCTGGTGGGCCCCAAGTAATCCTAAAGCTCCTTATAAAATGCCAGGAATGTCAGAGATTAGAAGATGCTATATTACTAGCCTTGAAGATGAAGGTGGGGGCAAAGAGCTGGGGCACAAGCAAGGAATGCAAGTGGCCTCTGGAAACTAGAAAAGGCAAGGAGGCAGATTCACCCCCAAGAACCTCCACCAGGAGCAGCTATCTTAACACATGAAGTTCTAAATCCCACAACTATGAAATAATACATTTGTGTTACCTTGAACCCTGACGATGTAGTGATCTGTTGCAGCAGTAATGGGAAATGGGTACAAGAATGTCACTATTTAAAAAATTTTAATTAATTTTTTTTTTTGCCTCTAGGGTTATTGCTGGGGCTCTCTCAGTGCCTGCATTATGAATCTACTGCTCCTGGTAGCCATTTTTTCATTTTTATTTTTATAGGACAGAGAAAAATTGAGAGGGATGGGGAAGATAGACACCTGCAGACCTGCTTCACCACTTGCAAAGTGACCCCCGCCCCCGCACAGGTGGGGAGCCAGAAATTCAAAACAGGGATCCTTGTGCGGGTCCTTATGCTTTGTACTATGTGCACTTAACCAGGCACACCACCACCTGGTCCCGGATTTCCCTTTTCATTTGTAACTGAAGAAAGCTACAAGTGAAACAGTTGATTGACATTGCAATAGTAAGGAGCAGGTCTGGAGGTTCTGTCTTCAGCTGTCTGCCTCCAGATCCTGCCCTTGCCCACTCTTCATGCTCCTTCTCCTGTCTGGCAGGGCTGCTGAAAAGGAGGTATATCAGAAGATGAGCCCTGCAAGGTGGGCAGACAGGAGCCTGAATCCAGAGCCTCTTATTGGCATAGCTAAGGACTAACCTCAGAGGCCGGTATACCTTTGCTCCTTTGGGCAGCTCTGCTAAGTTCATGTCGAATTGAGTGCCCACCTGAGAGAGAGGTTAGCTTCCCCGGCTCTGCCTGGTGCCAGGTGCAGACTTGGTTGCCTGCAGATACAAACCTCTGCCTATTCTCCATCATCAAATGTGGTTTAAGCACCCTCTCAGCCAGCTAGTTTAGGAGAGAGACTGGTTTAGGGGCAGCATCGTATGCATTTTAAGCTTTCCTGTTTTCAGACATCTCCTATTTCCAAACACCTGTATCTCCCTTATAATTTCATATTCACTTTAAGTCTTTTGCTCTTTAATATAGCTTTTGCCCATTCCTTGCTCTTTGAAGAAGTCAGCCAGAGAATCTTGAAGCAGTATTTAAAGTTTTTTTTCTTAATATTAATACAGTAGCACCTGAGACCTCTACTCCAGGTATGTCTACTTCATTTATATTCTAAGTATTTTACAGATTATGCTATCATTTTTCAGAAGAGCTGTAGCTAATATATTTTTCTTTTTTATATTTATTTATTCCCTTTTGTTACCCTTGTTTTTTTTATTGTTGTAGTCATTGATGTCGTCATTGTTGGATAGGACAGAGAGAAATGGAGAGTGGAGGGGAAGATAGAGAGGGGGAGAGAAAGATAGACACCTGCAGACCTGCTTCACCGCTTGTGAGGCTCGAACCAGGATCCTTTTGCCAGTCCTTGTGCTTTGCACCACCTGCACTTAACCCGCCGCACTACCGCTCCACTCCCTGTAGCTAATATTTTCTAAAATTTTTCTTTATTGGGGGATTAATGGTTTACAGTCAACAGTAAAATACAATAGTTTGTATGTTCATAATATTTCCCAGTTTTCCACATAACAATACAAGTCCCACAAGGACCTCCTCTGCCATTATGTTCCAGGACCTGAACCCTCCACCCCCACGCACCCCAGAGTCTTTCACTTTGGTGCAGTACACCAACTCCAGTGACAGTCCAAGTTCTGCTTAGTGTTTTCCCTTCTGATCTTGTTTTTCAACTTCTGTCTATGAGTGAGATCATCACATATTCATCCTCTCTTTCTGACTTCTCACTTAACATGATTTCTTCAAGCTCCATCCAAGATAGATGAAGAAGGTACAATCACCATTTTTAATAGCTGAGTATTTATGAGTAATTCCATTATGTATATAGACCACAACTTACTCAGCCACACATCTGTTGTTGGACACACATCTGGGTTGCATCCAGGTTTTGGCTATTACAAATTGTGCTGCTATGAACATAGGTATGCACAAATCTTTTTGGATGGGTGTGTTTGGTTCCTTAGGATATATCCCCAGGAGAGGAATTGCAGGGTCATAGGGTAGGTCCATTTCTGTGTAGCTAACATTTTGTAGTTTACTTAAAAAGAAAAAAAACTTTTCATGTATCCTATCTAATCTTATTCTTATTTTTTTATTTTTTATTTATTCCTTTTTGTTGCCCTTGTTGTTTTATTGTTGTAGTTATTATTGTTGATGTCATTGTTGAATAGGACAGAGAGAAATGGAGAGAGGAGGGTGTCATTAAAGTTCGGCGCTCTAGCAGGCCGGGCTAGCTTCGTGGTGGTAGACAGAGACTCGAGGACACATGGCTGGGCAGAGAATGCAGTTTAATCTTTATTCATGAGCGGGCAAATCACCACACCATGTGCTTCTCCATCTTTCTCCCCCCGGCGGCTGCGGCGGGGACTCTGGAAGTCCGTAGGATTTTTGGGGGCAGGGAGAAGGGGGCACGAAACTAGCAGGGGCTAAACCACCACCTCCCAGAGGCGGGGAGAGGGGGGCAAGACCAAACCAATGTGAAGCATAGCAACAATTCCCCCTTTTCTTTTTAACTAAATGACCATAGTATCAGGGGTGTGGGGTGAACAGAAACCTATATCATACAGGCATTTTTAAAAAAGAAACTGGCACAAACATGGAGGAACATGTAAGTGAGCAACAAGAACCAGTGTGCTGCCAAGGGAAGGCATGAGGGGGACCTTTTTTTGCCTCTGGGGGGCGTTACTTGCCTCGACGGGCATTTTCTAGCATGGGGGCAGGGAACGGCCTAGAGTCCCAAGGCAGCTGGCTGCAGTCAGTCTTTGAGAAACCCAGCAGCATAAAGGGAAGCTGCTAGTTTTGTGCAAAGTGTCCAAGAGGTGTACCAGTGAGTCCGATAGAAATGTCAATACAAAGCAGATGTCCACGGAAGAATGCCAGGGGGTGGAACATTGTATGAGGAAGGTCAGCTGTTGGAATTCCGCTTTTCTGTAGAGAACTTGACAGCTGTAATTTACTTACTATGAAACAAAACTTGTAGCAGGTTAGAAGTTTATCACAATTGATAACTCTATTACAATTGGAAGTCTTTTTTAGTATGATTTTAAGGTTGTTTAAAGTTTAAACAATAGAATGTGGAAAGGTAAACATAAGAACCATGGGGGAAAAAAGCCTCATGCATGAGAATCATTAGCATAACCATAGCGCAATCTAACGTTTCTAATTAATAATAAATTTGAGAATTTTACATTATCAATAAGTCTATTTAACCTTTTGTTACACCCATTCAAGATGGAGACACACCCTAGGTGTGCACAGGTTTTTTTTTTTTGACCAACTTAATTAAAATATATTGATTTTTAACTAATTTTTATCTCAGACTTTAAATCTAAGTTAATTTTATCTTTATGAGAATTACGTTGAAAACCTTTTTTATTTAACTCTGTCTGGTAAGAATATAGCCTTAAAGTTACATTTTTAACCTTAAGGTTAATGTTTACCAAACTTTAAACACACACGTAAACATGGTCTTTAATACACAGGGAGAGAAACCTTTGTTACGAAGACATGTCATTTTAAACATGAATTTAGATCTGTGCTGTCTTAGCCGTTCGGGGAGTGTGTTGTCCAGCGGTGGCCTCTTGCGCAACTTCAGCTCTAGGAATTGCAGGTAGCGATCTCTGCAGGGATCTCTGCGTATTCTAGCTTTTCTGCCTTCAGAGCTGAATTGGGGATCTCAGCCAGGGGGCCCAGTTTCGGCAGGGAGCCTGCGGTCTCCAGGTGGTCCGGGATCTGCCCAGACTTCATAGCAGGAGGGCAGGCAGGCCGGCCATGCAGAAGGCGCAGGCCGAGGTGCCCCAGAGTGGCAGCCATGATGGGCTGCAGCCTTGCCCGCCATGCCTGCTGTCCTGCTCTCAGCGGCCGAGCAGCGTGGGCCCACGCCCAATGCCCTGCTCCACGCGGCGGAAAGCCAGCTCATGTGGGCTGGCCTTGGGCTCCTGTGGGCTGGCGTTGGGCGGAAACCACAAGAGTGGTCCAGAGATAAATGTTCCAGAAACAGCGAAACAGTCTCTTGAAGAAAGGGCAGAGGCCTTTGGAAACCTCTTCACAAGCAGAAAAGAAGGCCATTGTAGATAGGTAGGGAAAGTCTTCACTTATCTGGGGGGATGCGCAGGTCAGGTCCATGTGGGCGCCATTTGTCGTTAAGGTTTGGAGCTCCAGCTGGCCGGCCTAGCTTTGGCAGCGGTAGACAGAGACTCGAGGACACACAGCTGGGCAGAGAATGCAGTTTAATCTTTATTCACGAGCGGGCAAATCACCACACCATGTGCTTCTCCATCTTTCTCCCCTGGCGGCTGCTGCGGGGAGGGTTTTTGGGGGCGCTGAAACTAACGGGCTAAACCACCACCTCCCAGAGGCGGGGGGGAGGGGCGAGACCAAACCAATATGAAGCATAGCAACAGGAGGGGAAGAGGGGGAGAGAAAGATAGACACCTGCAGACCTGCTTCACTGCCTGTGAAGCGACTCCCCTGCAGGTGGGGAGCCAGGGGCTCGAACCGGGATCCTTATGCCGGGCCTCATGCTATCTTTTTCTTATTTTTAAAGAAACGCTTGGAGATAGGAATTTTATTTTCGTTCTTAACCAAGTAAATTAAGGCTCAAAGAAGTATAAATTGACCAGGGTGCACAGCAGGCCCAGGATGGAAACTCGGGGCTTTCATATTTTTCTACTGTATTATATTCCTTCTTAGATTAAAAAAAAAAGTTATCCAAGTGGTCAGGAGGTAGGCCACCCAGGAGAGCATACACTTTGGCATGCACAGGGGCTTTGGTTTGGATCCCTAGCCCCAGATGGGGTGCATCATGCAGAGGGAACCCTTCATGAGCAGTACTTTTCTTCCTTCCATTTCTCCTTCCTTGTCTCTCAGCCTCTGTATGGAACAGAGACATCATGGCCTGAGCTCCCAGGTGATGAAGACAAAGAAGGTATAGGCCTGCTTCTCAGTGTGAACCATTCTTACTCCTGATGAGGTACTTGTCCCAGGCCTCATCAGGAGGCGTTGTGTTTCCTGGTCCTGCTCACCATGCCACTCCCATGGGCTTCTGCAGACAAACCAACCCAGCTTTTCTCTGTCCTCTTGAGGTGCCTTGGGGGTCCTCCATTTCTGATAGCTTCCTCTAAATCAAAAGCTTTGTTATCTACTACTTGTTCCTGAGAGGGGCTTTCAGAGCCTACTTTGCAAATAAAAGAAAGTACTTCCTGTCTTTTGATTCCTACTTTAATCATCCCAGTTCCCCTTGAAGCAACGTGGACTCTCTGGTGAGAGAAGAGTCGAGTATAAGATACCATGAGAAGAAGCACAGATCATTATGTCAAGATTCTCTTTTATCTGAGCATGGCCAGTTCCTCCCCACAGTAACCAGGGCTCTCTTGTCCAGTGAAACAAAGACCCTTGGGAGTCCCCATGATGGTGGTGGGAGGGAAGGGCTATGACATGGACACCCCTTGGTAGTCTGGTGATACCAGATACTCCTCCACTGACGGGCTAAAGGAAGTTCCCTTCCCTCTTCTAGCTTTCAGCCTCCTCACGGTGGAGCCTGGCACCAGAAATGTCTGTGTGGACTAAATGCAGAATGTCATGCCTTCAGATTCTGCTAATTTGCACATGTGCATGGGTGCCTTTGGGACCAATAAGATAAAAGTGAGTTAAATTATCTTACTGAATGCTCTCCGTTACTCCATGTCATCAGTCAGTATCTATTAGAAGGTCCTATTTCTATTTATTTATTTTTGCAGAGTCAAGGCCTAATTCATGCATGATTTCACTGCTCCTGGGCCCCCTTTTCATCCAGAATAGAGGGGGAGACACCACAGCACCAGAGCTTTCCCTGGTGCCATGGTACCTCCTATGGCATGTACCCTACCCAGTAAGCTGCCCCTCCAACCCACACCCTTTCTGAATTTCACTTTAGAAGGAACCAACCTTCATACTTTAAAATCACTGGAACCATGATCTGCAGAATCCCTTCCATTTCCAGTGCTCTGTGCCCCATTGACAACGTCTTGTTATGGGTCATTTTCTATACGTACAATAAATATATTTGCTGCCTTTTATCTTCACTGCTTTCCTGCATAGCCAGCTGACTTTGGAACAGGAAAAGCTTCTAAGCTGCTTACTCCTTCCTCGGGGCCTAGTGTAGAGAAATTCCAGGGGCTAAGGTAGCAGGAACTCGTGAGACTGGCTGTAGGTTCTTGACCCTCCTGGCAAAGTGGAACTAGTTAAGGATGAGTGGAACTAGCAAAGGAGCCCTCTCTGGTGCTGAATCTCCCCCATGTCCTAAGTGCACTTTTCCTCAGACCAGAGCTTCATTTGATCTCCTTCTAGATTAGATACTGACTTTTACATCCTTTATTGACTTAGAGATTTTGTAGGTGAGCTAAACTGTCGGGCTGCGCCGCGGAGAAGAGAGAGAGGAGATCCGGAGTGAAGAGGGAACACAAATCTTTATTTGCACGGGCACCTCAGAGTTGGGTGAGAGTGCAGTGGTTCGGGCCACGAGGAGGTAGCAAAAATGGCCGCCTCCTGGACCACCCTCCCTTGCGTCTAATCACCAATGTGAAAAGTGGGCAAGAGAGACAAGGGCAACAACCTGGAGTGACGTGTTGGGACAGGATTGGTTGAAAAAGGCACTGCAAGAATATCACGGGAAGTGGCAAAGCCTGAGGGGACAGCTTGGCAGATGTGACTGCATCTGTATAATTCCCCAGCACTAAACCATGTGTACTTTTTCCTTGCATTACCTAGCCTCATCTTGGATGGACTTGGCCTATCTCTGGTGCCTCTTCACAATGACTTGGTTACCTCTGGTTAAAAGGAGAACTAACCAGAGCCAGCTGATTCCCACTCAGCAGTTGCTGCATGGCACTAAGGGAATTTTATCCTCTCTGGGGTGTTGGCATCAGGCAGAGCATATCCTGTCGTCTGTGACTTCCTTAACTGCTAGAAAGAAGTGGAAAATATCCCTGTTTGTCTCTAACCCCAGTCCTGTCTGACATTCACAACAAGCGCCTCTGCAACTCAGGAACAGTTCAGCATGAGAGCTGCTTTGCAGGGCTCGTCAGCAGGCTGTTGACACATTAAAGAAAAATCCACGTCAGGCTCTACAGCTTTTATTTTTTCTGGGAAAATATCCAGATCACTTTTAGGCTTATTTAATGCGTCCCGTTTTCTTTTTCTTTTCACTGCTGCTAAAATGCACAGCTCACTTGGACAACACAACTCAGTCTGTCAGCCAAGTAAGAATAATCACCTTGGAGAAAGTCTTCTAATGTGTGTAGCAAATGATCAGCAGTGCAAGTAGGCGACCTCCCCTTTCTTTCTTTCCTGCCTCCTTTCCTCCCTTCTTTCCTTCCTGTCTTTCTTTTCTTTTTCTTTTTTTTTTTTTTTGTCACTGAATACCGTCGTTAGGTCTTAGAAATTTCTTTTACCTGGAGTGAAAACTATATGTCTTTCCCTACCCTTTCTTCTAGAGCAAGCCATTAACTTGTTACCTAATCTCCCCAAAATTCAGGTGATAATGTCTTATAGTCCATGAATTTGTAGACTTGTCTGATGACTTAACTTTGTTCTCACCTGAGGCACTTTGTGTAATTCTAATATGTTAGGGGCAAGGAGATGACTGTCACCTGACTGAAGATGACAGACAAAGGGAAGACTGAAATGCGAGAGACAGAAACTTGCTTTGAGTCATATGAATAACCAGAAATAAGAATAGAATAAGACAGTTGGAAAATAGCTCAACTGGTCAGACATTGGACTTTCATATCTGAGGTTCCTGGTTCCATTCCCAGTACCACAGGTATGCTCTGACTTCCTCCCTCCCCTCCACCCCTCCCTTTCCCATTTTCTTTCATCCTTAGGTGAAACTCTTATGTGATAAATAAAATATGTATTTTTAACATTTTATTTATTTACTTATTTATTGGGTAGAGACAGAGAAAAGCTGAGATGTAAAAAGGAGATAGAAATGGGGAGAGAAAAGACGGCTGGGCAATGGCATACGTGGTTAAGCACACATAGTACTAAGTGCAAGGACCTGTGCAAGAATCCAGGTTTGAGCTCCCTGCTCCCCACCTGAGCAGTGAAGCAAGTCTGCAGGTATCTTATCTCTCTCCATATCTCTCTCCATATCCCTCTCCCTCTCCCTCTCTTCTCTCTCCTCTCTCCCTCTCCTTCCTTCCCTCCCTCCCTCTCTCTCTCTTTCTCCTCTCTCCTCTCTCCCTCTCTCCCTCTCTCTCTCCCCCTCCTCTCTTAATTTCTGTCCTAGCCAATAAAATGGGGGAAAAAAAGGCCACCAGGAGCAGTGAATTCATAGTGCCTACTGAGCCCCAGCGATAAATAATCCTGGAGGGAAAAAAAAAGGGGGGGGGGAGTGGGAGGGAAAGGAGACACTTGTGAAGATTTTTCCCTTGCAAGTGGGAACTAGAGGCTTGAACCTGGGTCCTTGCACATGGTAATGTCCATTCAACCAAGTGCACCACCACCCAGCCCAAAATGTATTTTTTATCATGTACCCTTCTTGAATGAAAAACACTTTTTCCAGTTATTTGAACTTTCAGATCCAGCGTCAGGAGCATCCTAGTGGTTCAAAGAGGGGCTTCTCCAAGTCAGTCCCGGTGGTGTGTTCCACAGTTGAGGCGCTCACTTTATACACAAAGACAAAGCATGAAAGCCGCACCCCATCCTGTAAGAGCTGTGCTCCGTGCACACACTCCTTATGGCACAGCGTAACCTGTGGCCTTTGGTGCCACCTCAGCGATTGTTTTAGACTCTCAGGTGGCATGCTTATAGAAGAAGCTTTCTTGTCAGTAAAGTGCCATCTTCTGGTTACCTGAGAATCAGTTCATATGTCCCAGCTTACAAATGATTTAGAAAATAGTGGGGCTGCGTGGTAGTGCACCGGGTTAAGCACACATAGTGTGAAGTGCAAGGACCCGTTCAAGGATCCCAATTCGAGCCCCCTGGCTCCCCTGTAGGGGGGTAGCTTCACAAGCATTAAAAGCAGGTCTGCAGGTGTCTATCTTTCTCTCCCCCTTTCTGCCTTCCCCTCCTCTCTCAATTTCTCTCTGTCCTATTCAACAACAGCAGCAGAAATAACAACAATAATAACAGCAACAACAGCAGTGGGAAAAAAAAAAAAAAGATGACTGCCAGGAGCAGTGGATTTGTAGTACAGGCACCAAGCCCCACCCAGCAATAACCCTGGAGGCCTTAAAAAAAAAAAAAAAAAAAAAGAAAGGAAATTAGAAAACAGAAAAAAAAAAAACCCCACAAAAGAATAAAAAAGCAGAAGCCACTTTAGAGTTCTTCCTGTGGGTCCGAGCACTAGTCCTCAGGATGGCATACTCCAGCAACACTGACTAATAAAAGGTTCCAGTTGAAGGACAGGATTGCTAGGCACTGTTCCTCTTCCACAGGAAACACCCAAAACGTGCACAGGCTGCACTATACCCTGGCATATGGCAGGGGGATCCAGAGAGGCCTTGGCCTGCCATCTGGGGCTGCACTAATTATCACACACACACCCATTTCTTTTCTTTTCTTTTCTTTTTCTTCTTCTTTTTTTTTTCTTTTACCAGAGCACTACTCAGCTCTGGCTTATGATTGTGCCAGCAAGAGAGCTCAGGTTTAAGTCGAGCCCTCACTGAAATGGAGAAAGCTTTGGTACTGTGGTGTTTTTTTTTTTTCTCTCTCTCTCTCTCTCTTTGTCTTCATTTGTCTGAAATATTTGGGTCAGAATGGTGAAGCTCTAGCAACAACAAAAGAAAAATAAAATAGCAATGGAAAAACTCTAGGACTTAAGAGTAAACTCAGCTTGAAAGTTGAATGAGGATGATTTGATGCTGACAAGATAGCCCACCTGGATGGAGCGTCTACTTTGTCATACTCATGACCCAGGTTTGAACTTGGCCTTCACCAAGTTCAGACTGTACTCTATACTCTTTCCGTCTCTGCCTCTGCCTTTCCTCTCTCTATCTGAAAAAGTTGGCTTAGAGCAGTGAAGCCCAGACAATCTCAATATCTAGCTCTGTCTCACACACACATTCTCTCTCTCTCTCTCTCTCACACACACACACACACACACACACGTTACCTTTTTGAAAATTGTAAGGAGAAAGTTGAGTTCTAATTACTTAAGTCTCTTGTATTTGATTCTTCACAAGAACTAATTCACCCATTACATTTTGTATGTTTGTTTGTTTGTTTGCCTCCAGGGTTACTACTGGAGCTTAGTGTCTGCACTACAAATCCACTGATCCTGGAGGCCATTTTTCCATTTTTGTTGCCCTTGTTGTTGTTATTGTTATTGTTGTTATGGCTGTTGTTGTTGTTGGGTAGGACAGAGAGAAATTGAGAGAGGAGGGGAAGATAGAGATGGGGAGAGAAAGACACCTGCAGACTAGCTTCACCCCTTGTGAAGCGACCTCTCTGCAGGTGTGGAGCCAGGGGCTCAAACAGGATCCTTATGCCAGTCCTTGCGCTTTGCACTACCTGCGCTTAACCCGCTGTGCTACCGCCAGGCCCCTCTACCCACTACCTTTTAACCATGGATGTGGGTGCAAAAATAATGCAGTAACTGGGGATCAGGTGGTGGCGGACCTGGTTGAGTTCAGTTCTTACAGTGCACAAAGACCTGGGTTCAAAGCCCCAACTCCCTAGCTGCATGGGGGAAGCTCACAAGAGGAGAAGCAGTGCTGCAGGTCTCTGCTTCTCTCTCTCCCCCTCTCTGCCTCTTCCTCCTCAATTTCTCTCTATCCAAAATAAACGAATAAATATATTTTTAAAAACAACGACTATATCTGGGCCTCCTTTTTTTCTTGCCTCATATAAACACCAGCCTCACCTGTTTACCAGTTAATACCCTGTATGAAAAATCAATCAGGTGTTTAAACTCATCACTTCCAAATAAAGCAAGTGCCAATTTTGTTCAGAAAGAGACATGCATGGCAGTCTGTCAGTCCTGCTCACTTCTGTGGAACTCTGTGGAGTAATTAACTGAGAGTGCTCAGGCTGCTGTAGGATCAGTCACACAGATTCCAAGGAAGCTAGCCTTCAAAGAGGCAGCTCCGTAATGAGCAACCAGAAAGCTACAGAGAGCAGGAGGAAGTGCAGAGACCAGAGGCCTTGACCAGGGACTTGTGGGGAAGCCCCAGAATCAAAGGAGACTGAAGGGAAACTGTTGAATGAAGCACACAGGACAGCCTTTGCTACAGGGAAGCCATCATTAACAGGAGCCTTAATATTCTGCTGTCTCTGGCGAGTCCGAGTGAATAGGGCTGGCGTAAATCTCAATTCACAAGCTGTGTGTGTGTGTGTGTGTGTGTGTGTGTGTGTGTGTGTGTGTGTTTTCCTCTAACTGAAAACATACATCCTGCTGACTAACACTGACTTTAAACTCGGTGTTCACACGGCACCCCCGATCCCTTACCTCCCAGGTGTTAACCACAGGATTCACCTAGAACTTGTAAGGGCTAGGATGTGTATCTGCCTGGTGACAGACCAGGAACCACCAGCTAAGGATGAACTTTTTTTTTTCTTTTTTAAATTCTTTATTGGGGGTTTACAGTCAACAGTAAAAATATAATAGTTTGGGGGTCGGGCGGTGGCGCAGTGGGTTAAGCGCATGTGGCGCAAAGCGCAGGGACCGGCGTAAGGATCCCGGTTCGAGCCCCCGGCTCCCCACCGGCAGGGGAGTCGCTTCACAGGCGGTGAAGCAGGTCTGCAGGTGTCTATCTTTCTCTCCCCTTCTCTGTCTTCCCCTCCTCTCTCCATTTCTCTCTGTCCTATCCAACAACGAATTGCGTCAACAAGGGCAATAATAATAGCCACAATGAAGCTACAACAAGGGCAACAAAAGGGGGGAAAAATGGCCTCCAGGAGCAGTGGATTCATGGTGCAGGCACCGAGCCCAGCAATAACCCTGGAGGAGGAAAAAAAATTATATATATATATATATATATATATATATATAATAGTTTGTACATGTGTAACATTTCTCAGTTTTCTACATAACAGTTCAACCACCACTAGGTCCTCTGCCATCTTGTTCCAAGACCTGAACCTTCCCCCTCCGCCCTCCCCCCACCCCCACCACACACACCCCAGAGTCTTTTACTTTGGTGCAATACACCAACTCCAGTCCAAATTCTGCTTAGTGTTTTCTCTCCTGATCTTGTTTTTCAACTTTTCTCTATGAGTGAGATCATCCCATATTCATCCTTCTCTTTCTGGCTGATCTCATTTAAGGGATGAACACTTGAAGCTCTTGATTGTTTAAGAACCTCCCTGGGGGGCTTTCCTGAAGGCAATCCATGACCCTCTCTGCCTCAGGGCAAAATGACCAATGAGTCATTTTGTTCCAGGGTATTGTTACACCTTCACCATGTCCTACTGATGAAAGGTGTGCAGTCCCCATCCCTAATACCTAGCCACGGTGGGAAAGGTCTCTATGGTATTAGAGGCAGTTTCATTCTTCTTTTGCTACTTGCCAAGGCATTTTATTCCTCCCATAATCTGTATTCCTGATCACCTTTGAACTTAGTAGGCTTTTGAGAACAAAAACTAGAAAGACTCTAAGGGAGTCTGTTTTCGCAACTGAACACACCCATCCCTCCATGAATGGGAAGGTTTCAGGTTGGCCTTTAAGAATGTCACCCATGGAGGTGATGGCAGCACACCTGGTGAAGTGCACATGTTGTAATGCACAAGGACCCAGGTTCATGCCCCCAGTCCCCACCTGCAGGGGGAAAGCTTTCAGGAGTGGTGAAGCAAGTCTTCAGGTGTCTTTGTCTCTCTCCCTCTCTATCTCCCCCTCCCCTCTCAATTTCTGGCTGTATCTTTCTAATAAATAAAGATATTAAAATTAAAAATAAATTAAAATGTCATCCAGTTACAGGTATTTGAAAGGAAAGGACTTGAGTTTTCTTTCAGACTTTATTATCACTCCAGGTAGTCTGGCCTTCCTGCCTGGTGAAGCTCATGCACACAAAGGGCTTGCTGTTCCTGACAGAGTTCTGGGGTGGGGGAAGGTGGTAAGTAGCAGAGAATTATGGGAGAATCTCCGTCAGTGGCAATTATTATGGTACAACCTTCCCCCATTCCCCTCCTCAAATTAACTGCCACTTATCAAGGGCCCTCCACACATTGCCAAGCAGTTTGTGTGTCCTCTGGTCACATTATCTCATTTAATCCTCAGAATTATGCCATGAAGAGTTAGCACATATATTTGCTGTAGGTGTGGTCCAGGGTCTAGCCCTGGCACCATATGGAAGGGGCCATGACATTGGGGGAAGCTCTGGTGCTGGTGTGTCTCTTCCTCTCTCTGCGCCTCTCTATATAAATTTAAATGCTGCACAGAGCGGTGAAAAGGCACATGCATAAAGTTCCCCAGCATTGAAAACCACAATAAAAAATTAGTCCATGAGAGGTACAGTTACTCCCCTTCCACAGGTGTAAAATTCCAGGCTTATAGAGATTTAAGTTTCCCAAAAGTCACACGACAAAGGAGTGACAGAACTTTCTTTTAGATCTGCCATTATTTTTAGTGCACCCTCCATACCCTTATGAATCATAATATGTCTTTCAGCCTCAAAGACAGCCCCTGATTTGGAATTCGAAACTGCGTTTATTATGGGAACTGCCATGACAAGGAAAGGTCTGGTGGGGGAGGGGGTGGTACCAGGGGCGAGTCCAGGAAGTCCAGTAAGGCCTGGACTCTGTCCACATTCAGGGGTCACGGACACTAGGCAACACAAGACATTCGTTTTTCCCTGAGAAATGGGAGTGGAGGTAGCTCTCAGTCCTAGTGCAGTCAGTCTGAATACACAGGCAGGGCCAGTTAAGAAGTTCAAGAGGTGGGCTGGGTGGTGGCACATCTGGCTGAGTGCAGATGTCACAATGCACAAGGACTTGGGTTCCAGGTCCCTGTCCCCACCTGCATGAGGAAAGCTTTGTGAGTGGTGAAGCAGTGTTGCAGGTGTCTTTCTCCCTCTCTATTATGCCCCTCCCTCTCAATTTCTGACTGCTTATATCCAATAAATAAGTAAACAAAGACAACAAAAAAGAAGTTAAGAAGACACTGGCTCTCGGGCGATACAGGCACAGTTTCAGGCTTGAACAGTACTCAGTAGCAATACCTCCTTAGAATCTGCACTCTGGGAGCTTCACTCATCAGGGCCTGCACGTTTGATTAGATCAAGAAAGGGGGCCGGGCGGTAGAGCAGCAGGTTAAGTGCACATGGCATGAGGCGCAAGGACTGGAGTAAGTATCCCGGTTCAAGCCCCGGCTCCACACCTAAAGGGGGCTTGCTTTATCACAAGTGATAAAGCAAGTCTGCCGGTGTCTATCTTTCTCTCCCCCTCTCTGTCTTCCCCTCCTTTTGACTTCTCTCTGTCCTATCCAACAACAATGACAGCACAACAACAGTAATAACAAGGACAAACTACAAGAGCAACAAAAGGGGAAAAATAGTTTCCAGGAGCAGTGGATTTGTAGTGCAGGCACTGAGCCCCAGCAGCAACCCTGGAGGCAAAAAAAAAAAATATATATATATATATATATCAAGAAAATAAGGCAAGCCACAGATAGTGACAAATATTTACAAGATGTATCTGCTAAAAGACGTTTATAAGCAGTATATAAAGAAGTTGTAAAAAAAAAAGTAGTAAGGAAGCAAACAAGTTTTTTAAATACAGGGCAAAGCTTCACCAAGAAAGATACACAGATGGCAAATAAGCATATGAAAAGATGATCCACACCATATGTTGTCAGGGAAATACCAGTGGAAACAACAGTAAGACAGTACTACACACCTCTTAGAATGTCCAACATCCGGGACTGGCTGGTGGTGCACCTGGTTGAGTGCACACATTACAGTGCACGGGGATCCAGGTTCAAGCTTCCGGTTCCCACCTGCAAGAAGAAAGCTTCACTAGCAGTGAAGCAGTGCTGCAAATTGTTTCTCCCTCTCTGTCTCCCCATCCCATCTCAACGTCCCTTAGGAAAGGGGGGGGGGGGAGAGAACATCACATACTGGTGAGAATGTGAAGCAACAGGAACTCTTTCATTGTTGATGGGAGTACAGACTGGGACTGACCCTTTCAAAGTCAGTTTGATGGTTGGTTTCTTAATCTAAGCGTACTCTTACAACACTGTCTAGCTGTTGTCCTCTTTGCTGTTTTCCCAAATGAACTGAAAATGTGCACCCACACACAGAGAACTACAGGTGGGTGCTTATAGTAGTTTTGTTCACAGTTGCCAAAACTTGGAAACAATGGAAATATCCTTCAGGGGGGTGAGTGGGTTAATAAGCAGAGGTGAATCTATTCAATAGTGAAGGTAGTATTTCAGTGCTAGAAAGCAGTGAGCTATCAACACATGGAAAGATCTGAAGAAATCTTAAGTGAATACTACTAGTAAAAGAAACTGATTTGTAGAGATTACATAAGGTATGATTCCAACTATATGACATTCTGGAAAAGGCAAAACCATAGAGACAGTGTGTGTGTGTGTGTGTGTGTGTGTGTATTATATATAATATATATATATATATTAGAGAACACAAAGAATTTAATAGATTTTTTTAAGAAAAGGTTTAGATTTATAGAACTGAGCATAAATGTGCTCACTGCCTCCACATACACAAATGTATAATGACACTTATCCACTGTGACAGTATTATACACAATTATCTTCACTGCCACAAATATCCTCTGAGGATCTATCCAGACCTATAGGATGTCCACCATGAAGACTGACTCCTAATGGAAATCAGTGGAGTTTGTTGATGGAGTGTCCATGTAGGCTCATCTGCTGACAAATGCCCCCACCTGATCAGGGATGTCTATGGTGGGAGAGACACTTCATAGAAAAGCATCAGAGAGGATGGAGCATTTCTGTTTACTGTTTAGTTTTGCTATGAACCTGAAACCTCTCAGATAAGTATCTGAGTTGTATATATAAAGAGAGTTAGAAATGTTGGCAAAAAGAGGGCTGAGAAAGTAAGAGAGAAAAGTACTATACCAAGGCAAGGGATGCCATCCCTGTGGTTCTGTGTGTATCCACAGGTCACAGTGCTAGCCTGCAAAAGACCCACTTCATTCCTACTGCCAAGGCCCCTGGTCCCTAAGCCACATGGGGTTCTCATCTGCCTGCTAGAAAGCCCTTCCTCATCAGCCTGGCATCTTCTCTGGTTCCTTCTGGGAGCTGCTGTCCAGATCATCCACTTTTCAGGATTTGAGAACACCAGTGATGATTACAGATTTTCTCAAGAGCTACACTTTATTTACAGTCCTCTCCTGGGAATTCAGGAACCAATCTGCAAGTAGCACTCTTGACTGAGATAAACAGCAGATTGCTGGAGATGAGAGGAACCAGTGATGCAGCTAGAAACAGCAAAGAAACCTTATTTGATCTGTCTTACTCCTAAAAATCTCATAGGATAAAATTAAAATTGGGAATAAATTGACATACATAACACATACACACACACACACACACACACACACACACACACACACCACTCTAGAAAGTGTTTTTCCAAGATGGATTTTGCTCTATAAGTGTTTGTAGAAAATGTGACCTCAGGGAGTTCTGGTGGTGGGGTGTGGAATTATCTCCCTCTTATCCTATGGTCTTGACAATATCTCCATTTTATAAATTAAAAAAAAATTTAAATGTGTTCTCAAATCATTCTAGGGATAAAATATGATAATAGTTTTCTTTTCTCAATTAAAATTATACTGCAGGGGAGACAGCATAATGGTTATGAAAAAAGACTTTCATATCTGAGGCTTCAAGTTTCCAAGTTCAATCCCCTGCACCACCAGTGCTCTGGTGTGCCTCTGTCTCTCATTAAAAGAAAGTTAAATAAATAAATTAGTTTTTAAGAATTCCATGGCAGACCAGGACATAGCTCACCCAGTAGAGTGTATACCTTGCCAAGCGTGAGGCCCTGGATCTAGGTCCTGGTACCACATTCAGCGCCATGGATGGCACCTAGGGAGCCCCATGGATGCTGTAGCAGTATTCTTCTTCTAGCGTTTGCCCTTCTTCCGTAGCCAGTCAACAGCGTCAGGTTGAGCCTGATGTCTGCTTGTTGCTGGCTTTGAAAGTGACTGGGATCCATGTGGATTCAGTCGGCTAGGAAGGATTGTCAGTTTCCCCAATAAATGGGTACTCACAGGATGCAACACGAGAAGGTCGATCCAATGCAGTATTGTGATGTCTTCTCTCTCCCTCTCTCTCTCTTTCAAGTAAAGAATAAAAATTCTGGCCAGGGAAGTCTCTCTAGCACATGCACATATGGTCATAGTTTTATTCCCTGATGCTAGATTTTTTTTTTTTTAATTACATGAAAACTCAAAAGTACCATTTTTCTGTGACAGTCATTCTTCACTTAGTATAAAAAGCAGCTTTCCTGTTGACTCATGTTATATGAAAATGGATTTGATGTAGTATGAAGGACTACTCTGTCTTTTTTGGTGTTTGAGTATGTGTTTACTAGTGATCTAGTAGTGGTTTATAAGACTAGGGTATAGTATTTCCACAATGCACCCACTACTCAAATTCTGTAGTAGACTCCCGTCTTCCATAACCACTGTAGTTCTCAACAGTCTTAAGGATAGTTGGACCACATTTTTTTTCTCCCCTTCCCCCCTCCTCCTCCTCCTCCTTTCTTTCTTTTTTGTTTTCCCTCCAGGGTTATCTCTGGGGCTCGGTGCCTACACTACGAATCCACTGCTCCTGGTGGCCATCTTTTTTCCATTGTTATTGTTGCTGTTGGATAAGATAGAGAGAAATTGAAAGAGGAGGGGGAGAGAAAGATAGACACCTGCAGACGTGCTTCCGTGCTTGCAAAGTGACCTCCCTGCAGGTGGGGAGCCGGGGGCTCAAACCAGGACCCTTGTGCCAGTCTCTCCTCCTCCTTTTTTCACATGCTTATATTTGGAGTAAAAATTTTACCTCAGGATGACTCATCCGTGAAGTCTTACCCACACTTGGTTTAGAGGCTTTTTAAATGGAACTTTGGGTTTAGAGTTGAGACTGGAATAGATTAGAACATTTGAGCTATTGAGGTAGGGTGTTTATTTTTTTTCTTTTTTCATTGAAGAAGGATATGAATTTTGGGTGTCTGGAGAATGGAGTGTTATGGGCTGAATTGTGTCTCTTCCCACTTCCCCAACAAGTTCAGAATGTCACAGAATGTATTTGGAGATAGGGATTAAAGAGGTAATTAATGGAGACACGAGGATGGGCTCTAAACCCATATAACCAGTTCCCTTATAAGAAAAGATTGGGGCACAGACATACTGAGAAAAACCTTATGAAGACAAAGCAAGAGGCCTACAAGATGAAGAGTAGGCTCTGAAGAAATTCTGCTGACATCTTAGTTTTGAATTTCCAGCTTCTTTAACTATAAGGGGGTAGAGTGGGGGTGTGTTGTTTAAGATCCCCAGTCTGGTACTTTGTTATGGCAGCCCAGATGACCTGATACATTTGAAGAGGGTGCATGATGAGAGGGTAATGCAGCTAAAACAGATTGCCACAGGGACAAGAGGCAGAATGGTTATGCAAAAGATGTTCATGCCTGAGGCAATCAATGTTCAGTTCTAGCACCACCAAAAATAAGAGGACTGAGCAGTACTCCATGTTAAAAAAAAAAAATTACCACAAACTTAGTGGCATAAAACAACAAGTTTATTACAGTCCACAAAGTCATCAATGAGATATTTGGTTTGTCACAGGAGATATTTGGTTTGTCAGAGAAAATCCACTGTGTGCCTTTCCCAACCTGTGGTGGCTGCAAATATTCCTTGCTGTGTGACTGCCTCCATTTCTCCATTTTCTTTTTTCTTTCTTTTCTTTTTTCTTTTTTTTTTTTTTTTACCGTCAGTGTTATTGCTGGGGCTCAGTGCTTTCGTGGCTCCATTGATGTGGCTTTTTTTTTTTTTTTTGGTTTCCTTTGTTTTTGTTTTTGTTTTTTACTAGAGGATAAAGGAAATAAGGAGATAAAGACAGACATAAGACATCTGCAGCACTGCTCCACTGTTTTTGAAACTTCCCTCTGCAGGTGGGGACCAGGGACTTGAAAGTAAGTCCTTGTATGAGGTAGTATGTGCACTCTACCAAGCGAGCCATTGCCTCTGCTTCCATTTTCTAAGCCAAAGGAGCATCTTCAGACCTCTGACACTAACTCTCCTGCCTTTCTTTCTTTCTCTTCTAAGGACCATGTGATTCAATTGCCCCATTTAAAAACTCCAGAATAATCTCATTACCTTAAAATCAGCTGATCAACACCATCAGTTCCATCTGCTATCTTAAATTTCCTTAATATAATGTAAAATGTTCTCAGGTTCTGGAGTTTAGGACATGATCACTTTGGGGAAGCCATTATTCTTCCTCCCACACCCTGGAAACAAAAGAAGATGAGATATGTCAATTACATTCTCATCTAACAGTGTTAATAGTAGATATGTTCCCTGGTTGGTAATTACATTAGAAACTGTGAATGAACATGAACTTCAAATACCTAAGGTAAATAGGGGTTTACTTTGGCTACTCCGAGTTTCAGTGATTCTTATATGGGGCATGTCTTCTGTGGGGAACTGGAATCTATGATGAAAAGATGTTCCTTCTGAAACATTGCTTTTAAAAAGTAAAAAGCCAACTTGCTGAGCAGCATCTATTTGATGTACAGTTGGAATCAGTGCTCAGTCCTTCAGAAATTGTTGGTAGACCCCAAGTCACAAACATAGGCAGCATCTACTTACTGATGTCTTACTGTCTTACTGCAGGGAGTTCCGTATTTAGGGATCACTGCCTGGTACTAACTACATTTTACTTTGATGAAGACATGTGGCCAAAGTGAAAGGAGAAAAATAACAGTTTGGTGGGAGCTTTAAAAACTGTCACCCTGGGAGTCGGGCTGTAGCGCAGCAGGTTAAGCGCAGGTGGCGCTAAGCACAAGGACCCGCATAAGGATCCTGGTTCAAGCCCTGGCTCCCCACCTGCAGGGGTGTCGCTTCACAAGCGGTGAAACAGGTCTGCAGGTGTCTATCTTTCTCTCCCTGTCTCTGTCTTCCCCCTCCCCTCTCCATTTCTCTCTGTCCTATCCAACAAAAATGACAATAATAACTACAACAATAAAACAACAAGGGCAACAAAAGGGAATAAATAAATAAAAATAAATATTTAAAAATATATTTTAAAAAAAACTGTCACCCTAGTATTCACCAAGATACAGCTGGGCCCTGGCATTGAGATCCACATCAGAGCGGATCCACGTGGGTGAGGCTAAGGGCTGGTCCCTGTGGATCAAGAGAAACCCTCCAAGGGAGAGACAGTGCACTTAGACTCGCAGTGGCTCGTTTTCACTCTGCCACTCAAACCCCAGCAAGGCTGATGGCTGACAAGGGCTCAAGTTGGAAAGGTAGATGGAGAAATTGGCGTGAACTCATTTCATTGATCAAACCCCACCCTCTGAATTTGTGCTGCTGTTAGAATGTGATGAACAGTATACGTGGTTCAGATAATTTCCAGGTTGGTATGGCTATCTCTGCAGACAGATGTTACCTTGAGAGCAAGCTTCACCTTTTCCCCAGTGGCAGTGACCAACAGCCTCATTTAAGACTGCTCCACTCCCTCCATGAGCTGTGTAATAACAGTCTGGTGACACCACCTCACTTGATGACACCTCAGATACGACCCTAGCAGTGTTGTGCCCTTGGGCCTGTAAAGACAAAGTAATTGGTTTTACTGACAGTAGAGTCTTTTACTTCTAGAAATCTGAAAATGGAAACTGGAAATAGCACTAGAGGTGAGCACGGCCCCTCTTTCCTCTGCTAACCCCATCACACTAGTGTGAGCCAAGGCTCTTACCTAGCCCTGCTTTCCAACTCATGCTTACCCTTCCCCTGTGAACCCTTCTTTCATCTGGACTCCTACAGCACCATTAAACCATAAGTTTCAAATCTCCATCTTCAGCTCTAACTCACTTCAACTCAGACTTATGTCACATCAGTCTCTCAGTCTGCTGGGCATCTCTTTTCAGTATTCTAAAGGTACTTTATGACCTTGCTGATGTGAACCCATTGCCCACTCCCTTGCAAACTCCACTTCTCTCTCTCTTTTTTAAATTGTTTATTTAAAAAAGGAGACATTAACAAAACTGTAGGATAAGAGGGGTACAACTCCACTCAATTCCCACGACCAGATCTCCATATCCCATCCCCTCCCCTGATAGCTTTCCTATTCTTTATCCCTCTGGGAGCATGGACCCAAGGTCATTGTGGGATGCAGAAGGTGGAAGGTCTGGCTTCTGTAATTGCTTCCCTGCTGAACATGGGCATTGACTGGTCGATCCATACTCCCAGCCTGCCTCTCTCTTTCCATAGTGGGGAAGGGCTCTGGGGGCTCCAGGACACATTGGTGGGGTCATCTGTCCAGGGAAGTCTGGTTTGCAATGACAGAGGACAGTAAAATCACTTTTTCATTTTAGAATCATCACTTTAATCTATCAGTAGTGTGGGGGATGAGTCACAGGTGATCAAGATAAGCAAGCAGATGAGTCAGGCAGCTAAATGGATCTAGATGAGAGACTCACTGAGTACAGAGGGAAGGGGAATAGTGGGCCGATGGAAAAGCTAGTACTAGTGTAGAACAAGGGGGGTGAGACTGGATCTGTCTGCTGGGTGAGTGAGGGAACTGAAGTTACTGTAACTCGTCATATATAAGAAAAGAGAAGAAGTGTTGGGGGGTTACTCACTAGTCTAGGGGGTACACAATAATCTGCAGTGAGTACCCCCCAACACTTCATCTGCACTATTCCAGCCTTTAGGTCCATGATTGTTCAACAATTTGTTTGGTTTTGCATGTTAACTCTCTTTTCAGCCACCAGGTTCCAGATGCCAGCATGATGCTAACCAGACTTCCCTGGACAGATGACCCCACCAATGTGCAGGGCTTCACTGATCTGGGCTGACTTTTTCAGATAGGTAGTGAGGCAGAGGGAGAGGAGGGGGGGGGATGCAAGTGAAACCACAGAACCCGTTTCCTCCAGCGCAGTGGCGGCTGGGCTAGAACCTGGGTCGCACACATGGCAAAGCCGTGCATTATCCAAGTGAGCTAATTTGTCAGATGTAGATTTTTAAAATACTTTTTCCTGTTGATTAATATTTTCAGTCTTGGGGCCAGGCGGTGGCACACCTGGTTAAGTGCACACACTACAGTGTGCGAAGAACTAGGTTCAAGCACCTGTTCCCCACCTGTAGGGGGAAAGCTTCATGAGTGGTAAAGTAGGGCTACAGATGTTTCTCTATTTCTCTTCCTTTTCTTTTTTTTTTTTTTTCCTCCAAGGTTATTGCTGGGCTCGGTGCCTGCACCATGAATCCACTGCTCCTGGAGGCCATTTTCCCCCCTTTTTTGTTGCCCTTGTTATTGTAGCCTTGTTGTGGTTATTATTATTGCCATTGTTGATGTTGTTCATTGTTGGATAGGACAGAGAGAAATGGAGAGAGGAGGGGAAGACAGAGGGGGGAGAGAAAGACAGACACCTGCAAGATCTGCTTCACTGCCTGTGAAGCGACTCCCCTACAGCTGGGGAGCCGGGGGCTGGAACCGGGATCCTTACGCCGGTCCCTGCGCTCTGCGCCACATGCGCTTAGCCCACTGCACCACTGCCCGACCCCCCTCTCTTCCTTTTTTATCTTCCCCTCCCCCCCATTTTTTTTTGCCTCCAGGATTATCACTGGGGCTCAGTGCCTGCACTATGAATCCACTGCTCCTAGTGGCCATTTTTCCCCCATTGTTGTTGTTATTGGATAAGACAGAAATTGAGAGAAGAGGGGAAGATAGAGGGGGAGAGAATTATAGACACCTGCAGACCTGCTTCACCACTTTCAAAACAACCCCCGCTGCAGGTGGGGAGCCAGGGGCTCAAACCAGGATCCTCATGCTGGTCCCTGCGCTTCACATTATGTGCTGTTAACCCAGTGCTGTACCGCCTGCCACCCCCCCCTCTATTTTTCTCTGTCTCTATCCAATAATAATTTTTTTAAATTTTTCAGACTTGATTTGGGGATGTAACTCAGTGGTAGAGTACACGCTTCACACATATGAGGTCCTCGATTCAATACCCAGCAACACACACACACACACACACACACACACACACACACTCACACACACACACACACGAAGAACTTTAACTGCAAGACTGAAGAAATAATAACAGAAGGCCTGAGGTGACCAGACAGATGAGAGAGTAGGCAGTATGAAGAGCCACAGCAAATATGTCCAGTTTCTGGATCTAGTATTTTATTCTGCAGCAGTTTATCAGAGGCCATTAAGGTCTGCCAACCTTCTCTAATATGCTTGACCTTAACAGAGGCCCAATAGGAAGGGCAGTCACCCGGTGATGGTCACTAGCAGAATCCAGCCTCATTCAGACCCACTGTGTTCTTTCTAAGAAGCCCTTGTCTCTTAAGTCCATCATGATACCTACTACGCTACAAGCTCCTCAGCCCTGAGCTTGTTGAGCCACCTGTATGGTTAAATATCAGATCAGACAGATGCTACCAGGCAACCAAGATATAAACTGAGTAATTGAAACCCAGATTGTAAAAGTACACCAACCTCCACTACCGCAGTATTTAATTTTGCAAAGCGGTTCAGGCAGAAGCGAGGCCATTCATACCCCTGCCTAGGACAGAGAACTTGACTGTCATCTCTGATGACACCCGATGGTCTGCTGCTCCTCTCATAAGTCGGGTCAGAACATTTAACTCCATCCTGAAATGACCACCAAAGAGCAAAATTTGTCACTGAAGCTAAAATACTGCTTTATGTTTCCATGTGCACATATAGGAAGTCTGCACCTTTGCATCCTAGGAGTTGGTGCAATAAGGTAAAGTGTTGGACCCACAAACATGAGGTCCTGAGTTGGATTCCTGTCGCATGTGCCAGAGTGGTGTTCTGGTTCTATCTCTTGTCAGGAAAGTAAATGTTATAAATAAAGTCTACATTCTTTGCTACTACACCTATTGGGATTTTTTGTTTTTTTAGGTAATTAGTATCTCCCTTCCTTTTGGTTCCCCTGTTTGGAAGCTAATGTGACCTCCATTTTAGAGGGATATTCCAGGTTTTCTACTCAAAATGTAAGATCTTCATGACTTTCCTAAATCAGTTTATCTTTTTTTTTAATTTTTAAATATTTATTTTCCTTTTTTGTTTCCCTTGTTGGTTTTCATTGTTGTTGTAGTAGTTGTTGTTGATGTTGTTGTTGGATAGGACAGAGAGAAATGGAGAGAGATGGGGAAGACAGAGAGGGGGAGAGAAAGACAGACACCTGCAGACCTGCTTCACCACCTGTGAAGCGACTCCCCTGCAGGTGGGGAGCTGGGGGCTCGAACTGGGATCCTTACGCCTGTCCTTGCACTTTGCGCCATGTGCGCTTAACCCGCTGCACTACTGCCTGACTCCCAAATCAGTTTATCTTAAAGTTGGGGTGAGGAATTTTTAAATTAGTGACTGCTCTGAACACTAGGAGACTTTCCCCTCAGTTTTGCCAGAAAAGCAACGCCCTCTTGTAGGCCTAACATCTAATGGAATTTTAGGATGAAAGCAGTAACTTCCTTATACTTCTTGTAATCCTGTTAGCTTGCGGGCATTGAACCAAAGACCAAAGCTGCATGATAGGTGCCATCAACAATGGAAATAGTGGCCGGAGACCAAAGTGTGACTAGTGACCCAAAGTCATGTGTCAGGCTCTCTTTCCTGAGGGCATTGGGGTTGGGAGAAGGGAGTGGTGGAGAAAGAACAGGACGGACCCGTTCTAGTCTGTGTCCAAAAATGTTAAACCCTAAAAGTGAGGGGCCAGGCAGTGGTGCACCTGGTTAAGCACATACAAGGACCCAGGTTCAAGCTACTGGGGGGTGGAGGGGGGAAGCTTCATGAGTGGTGAAGCGAGGCTGTAGGTATCTCTTGGTCTCTTTCACTCTCTATCTCCCTCCTTCCCTCTCTATCCAATAATAATAATAATACCCCTGAAAATGAGCACAGCTTTCCAAGATGGGATTTCTGCTGCAAATGATGTCGTCTTATGATTGGTTTTTCCAATTGAAAGTCTAAATTCAGTACTTTGGGTTCAAGCTTTGAATGGATTTTCAAGACAAACCTTGTTTCCTGATCACCTTATGGAGATCTTTGCTAAGATGTTTTGGCTAGGGGGAGGCAGAAAGCAGTAAAGTCACACACACACACACACACACACACACACACACACACACACACACGAGCATAGAAACAAATCTCTGGTCTGGGAACCTGGGGGCAAGTTGCTCAGGTTGTTGGGGCAGCACAGGTGCTCCTCGACTTGGTTTCTCTCCCCTGCCCTAGGACTGTGGCTCTCAGTCCCTCCTGAGCATAAGAATCTCCGCAAAAGCTTTCTAAAACAGAATGCCAATTCAGTGGCAGATGCTGCAGGCCAGGACACTGGGAAAGCCCCTGGAGAATGAGTCCAGGGGCCCAGGGTGGCCTTCCTGGAGAAGGAAGGAACAGGGCTGTTTATCTCTCTGTGGAGAGACTCAGACTTTAAAGAGCTACCTGAGGGAATCAGCTCCTGTGCTGAATGTCTTCTGGTTGGAATCAGGTCATTTCTAATGTGTGAGAATATGTATCAACATGTTACCCATCATTATCTCTGAAAAGGTTTTTGAATAGTTTCTTCTTTGCTGTAGTTTTTAAAAATTTTCTTATAATGGATATTCTAATTTTTTCATTGATTTTTTTATTGGATATTTTTATTTTTTCATTGATTTTTATTGGCTATTTTAATTTTTTCATTGATTTTTTTATTGGATATTTTAATTTTTCATTGATTTTTATTGGATATTTTATTTTTTCATTGATTTTTTTCTATTTTATTTGATAAGGTAGAGAGGAATTAAGAGGAGAGAGGTCGGTAAAGAAAGAAAAAGACAGACACCTGACTTACTGCTCATGAAATATCCCTTCTGCAGGTGGGGAGCAGGATGGGGCTCAAACTTGGGTCCTTGTGCTCAACCGTGTGTGCCATCACCCAGCCTCATTTATTATTATTATTGTTGTTGTTGTTTTTATTATTACTATTACTATTATCTCACCACCAGGGTTCTGTGGGGCTCTGTCCTATACAATTGTACCTCTCCTGGAGGATTTTTGTTTTCATAGAGAGACAGAGAAGGAGAGAGAAGAGACATCTGAGCATTGCTCCCCACTCAAAGCTTCCCCATGCAGGTGCTCCCTTGTGGTGGTCAGGGGCTCAAATCTAGGTCCCTGAGCATTATTATTTTTTCTTTTTTATTTATTTATTTTTTTATTTTTTGCCTCCAGGGTTATTTCTGGGGCTCAGTGCCTGCACCATGAATCCACGGCTCCTGGAGGCCATTTTTTCTCCCTTTTTGGTTTTTGTTGCCCTTATTGTTGTAGCCTTGTTGTGGTTATTATTACTGTTGTTGATGTCGTTTGTTGGATAGGACAGAGAGAAATGGAGAGAGGAGGGGAAGACAGAGAGGGGGAGAGAAAGACAGACACCTGCAGACCTGCTTCACCGCCTGTGAAGCGACTCCCCTGCAGGTGGGGAGCTGGGGGCTCAAACTGGGATCCTTACTCTGTTCCTTGTGCTTTGCGCCATGTACGCTTAACCGGCTGCGCTACCACCCAACCCCCATCCCTGAGCATTATTACAGTGTGCTCTCTTCTGGGTGAGACATGTCTTTGATCTGACTTTTTAAAATAATTTATCTATAAGAAAAAGAAGGAAGAGGAGAGAGAGAACCCAAGTATCACTCAGACTTGAGAGTCCAATGTTTTATCCTCTAAGAAAAAACATCTAAATCACCTGTTCAGCAGAATTCTGGCTGAGGCTTGGACAGCAAGTTGGGGAACATGCTAATTGGCCTAGAGATGACCCCAGTTGTAGACTGGGGCCTCTCTTCTGCCTTGAGCTCGCTGTGGTCTGACCTGAGAGTCTTCTAGGCTGACAGAGACAGCCGCTGAGCCACTGAGCCAAGGGAGGGTACAGTGGGGGACACCTGGTTTCTGCTGTCCCTTGTGACCTAGCTGCGTTTGTTCTTGCAGGGGAGCCTCTCAGCAGGGGAGCCCTGAATCAGCCTCTCATCTGACAGCTGTTGCCAGCTTGTCTTCTGCCTAGGCCTGTCGCTGTGTCGCCTCTCCACAGGTGAGAAGCAAAGCATCCTGGCCAGGTGCCGGTTCTCTCTGGAGAGCAGATGTTTTTGCCAGCAGGGGGTGAGGAACCACCAGGATCCTCCTGTGTGACCAGGTGCTCACACCATGTCTTTATTCCTTAAGCTATTGTCACTGAGTGTCCCCTCTCTTATCCTCTGCAGCAGATGTAGGGCTCTTATTAGATCATTTTTGCAAATTACACAACACCTTCGATTGTCTCCTTTCAGAGTGGATGGTGCCCCTATTTTGAGGGATTGGGGGGGTGGGGGAATGAGAGTTGAGCCACTAATTGGGAAATCAAACTGTGTGTTTCCCTTCAGAAAAGGTTTATCAAGCATCAGGAAGATAGCACACATGTTTACCCAACAAACTTTCTTACCTGAGGCTCTGAAATCATAGGTTCGGTCCCATACACTACCATAAGCCAAAGCCAAGCGGTGCTTTGGAAAAAACAGACAGCTCACTGGGACAGTATGACTGTGCTGTCATGTGTACAACCCAGGTTGGAGCCCAGCTCCCTCCACACTTTGGAACTCTCTCTCTCTCTTTCTCTCTCTATCTGACATAGTAAGTCTGGAGCAGTGAAGACACTGTGATGACAAAAACAGAAAATTAAAAAAGGGGAAGGTATGGGGAAGGGAAAGGAGGGGACGGGAGGGGAGGGGAGGGGAGGAAGGAGTGGAGGGAAGAACATGTCAGGCTAGAGAGGCAGCTTAGCACATGGGATGTGTGCTTAAGGGCGCAGATTTCATTCTTGGCACTGCCATAAACTAGAACTAAATAGTGCTCTGATCGCTCTCTTATATAAAAATAAATCTTAGAAGAAGGGGGGAGGGAGGAGAAGGAGAAGGAAGGAAGGGAGGGAGGGAGGGAGGGAGGGAGGGAAGGCCAGATAGCTCAATAGGTAGAGTATATACCTTGTCATGCCACATTGCCCAGGTTCAAACCCTTGCACCATGTAGGAGCACCATAGCTGGATCTCAACACCTGTCTCTCTGTCTCTCTCTCTCTTTCTCTCTATCAAAATAAAAAAGTCAATCAGATTACACATGCAGATAGCCCCATTTCCACAGTGATTGGAAGGAAGGTAGGAAAGAAGGAAGGAGAGAGAAGGAAGGAAGAGAAGGATGAAGGGGAGAGGAAATACAGAGGGAAGGAGAGATATGTCACTTGGGAAAACATTGTTAGTCACTGTGAAGGGAGAGATCCAGTAACACTTGACCCCAGTCCCATGCTCAGCTTAGGTGAGTTGGTCCCTTTGGGCCCTAAGTCAGCTCACCGGAAATAGCTATCTTCCAAGCTTCTAGCAGGTTTCAGCACTCTGCCAACAACTCGGGGAGACAAGTCCTACGGGTCCATGAGGGAAAGATGGTCTTGCTCTCCAGTGCTGGAGCCTTCAGAGCTCAGAACTCTTCGCATGCAATCCTGTGTTGTGTCCTGGAGGAAGGAGGCAGACATAGCTCAGTGGGAGCTTTTTCAGGTATTAAGCAGCCAGAGTTCTAGCTCTGTGTTGTGAACTTTAGCATGTGTCAAAAATAACCCTGTTTGTTTGAGACTAGAGGAAGAATGAGCAAATAGCTGAGGAGGATCAGGGCATTAGACCCCAGTTCTAGAAGCGAGCAGGAGGGCTGGCCCATGAGTCAGAGGAGGTGCTGCTTCTGCCGGCAGTGCTTTCTGTTCACTCACACATAGGCCCTCATACACTCACTAACTCACTTACCCTTTAAGTCTGTCACACCCCCACACATATTCCCCCCTTCTCTCTCTCTCTCTCTCTCTTCCTCTCTCTCTCTCTCTCTCACACACACACACTCTCTCTCTCCATCGCACACTCATACCACACATCCACAGAGCACCTCTGCTTTCCATTACCCTTCCTCTGTCTTCATTTTCATTCATCCTGAGTTCAACTTCCTTTTCCTCAGTCACAATTTCCCCAACTCCTGAAATCCAAAGTCAATGATGAGAGAAGGCAAAGGTAAGTTCTGGAATGGCAGGTGGAGGGGGCTAAGATCTGAAGGCAAGTATTTGGCTTTTGAGGGTTTTGTTTGTTTTTTACTTGCACCAGGCTGTCTCTTGCTTCCTTTTGTGTGGGGCACAAGGGGCTGTAGACACACTCACGCACAGAGGGATGGCCAGAGGGGCTCACACATCTAGACTGGCCCAGGGCATGCACACTGCGGGCGTGGACACAGCAGGGGCACACACTGACCTGAACACACACTAAGAAATGCAAGCACATCTATCTAAGGAAGAGGAGGAGAAGTTGACTGTTTAGGCCTGGTTTTCAAGCCCCAAATACTCCTGTAAAAGTTCCTGACCCAGACAGGAACACAAACACCTGTTAAACTCTGATTCAGGAGACTCATCTATGACTTTTTTTTTTTTTTTTTGAGCTGGGGCTCGGTGCCTGCACTACAAAGCCACTGCTCCTGGAGGCCATTTTCCCCATTTTGTTGCCCCTGTTGTTACCCTTGTTGTTGTCATTATCACTATTGTTGTCATTGCTGCCGTTGTTGCTGGATAGGACAGAGAGAAATCGAGAGAGGAGGGGAGAGAAAGATAGACACCTGCAGACCTGCTTTACCGCCTGTGAAGGGACCCCCCCTGCAGGTGGGGAGCTGGGGGCTCAAACCAGGATCCTTATGCCAGTCTTGCTCTTTGCACCATGTGTGCTGAACCTGCTGTGCTATCACTCGACCCCCTCACCTATGACCTTTAACAAGAAAGTGATTTAATCTCCTGTAGATAAATGAAGTTATTACCATCAGAATGCCAGGTTGTGGCATACCTAGTTAAGCACTCACATTATAGTGCACAAGGACCCAGGTTCAAGCCCCTGACCCCCACCTGCAGGGGGAAAGCTTCACGAGGACTGCAGGTGTCTGTCTCTCTCCCTCTCTATCTCCCCTCCCCTCTCCTCTCAGTTTCTGTGTCTTTCCAATTGAAAAAAAGTTACCATCATGCCTTGTCTGGGCCAGATATTGCACCATTCCAAGTCTCCTATGTGGCCTGTCCCCAGCTCTCGGGCTGGAATGCTGGGACTCTGTGTATGGAATTTCTCACCAGATGGTATAGCAACAGTCTGAAGCATATGCCCTCCCATGGGACAGTTGAGTGGTCTTAATCACGTATCATCATTTGTTCGCAGGTCTAGGAGAATTTCTTCCTTCTCCCTCAAAAGACAAATCTACAAGTGGTGTGTGTCTGTGCATTGTGTGTGTAAAGTTCTGTGGGTGGCATCAGATTAAAACAGATAATAAAGCAGTTTCACTCGTGGAAGATGTGTGCTTAGACCTACAGATTGCTGAGGAGACCATGTGTAGTAATGCAAAGACCCCTTAGGGAGGTTCATTTTGCTATTTTGGGCTTGGTTTGTTTTTGTTCTTGTTTTTCACCACTAGAGTTATCCCTGGCACTTGGGATAACAGTCTGACTGAACTGTTCCTACAGGCCATTTTTTCCTCCCCTCCCCCATTTTTTTGATAGAGGATGAAGGAGATTAAAAAGAAGAAGAAGAAGAAGGGAGTCAGGTGGTAGCTCAGTGGGTTAAGCACAGGTGGCGCAAGGTGCAAGGACCAGTATAAGGATCCTGGTTCAAGCCCCCGGCTCCACACCTGCATGGGAGTCGGTGTGGAGCCGGGGGCTTGAACAAGCAGTGAAGCAGGTCTGCAGGTGTCTATCTTTCTCTCCCCTCTCTGTCTTCCCCTCCTCTCTCCATTTCTCTCTGTCCTATCCAACAACGACTACATCAATAATAACTACAACAATAAAACAACAAGGGCAACAAAAAGGAATAAATAAATATTTAAGAAGAAGAAGAAGAAAAAGAAGGAGAGATAAGGGGAGAGGGAGACAGAGAGAAGAAGAGACACCTGCAGCACTGCTCCACCACTCGTGAAGCTTCCTTCCTGAAGGTGGGGACCAGGGACTTGAACCCAGTTCTCCATGCATGGTTACATGTGTGCTCTAGCAGGTCCTTCACCATCTTTAGGTTAGGTTTCAAAACTTTGAGTTTGGTTTCTGGGTCCACACATTTTGGCTCTGGGACATTTTTCTGTTGGCTTGATATCTCTGAGTTTGGTACCTGGTTTAACTTACAAGATGAAAGTTAGTATTGTTTTACCAGCTCTGTGGTCTGCTAGGAGGATGAATGAGCAGGTGTGCAAATGATATATTACTGGTAAAGCATCACACCAGTGTCAAGGTAGTCCTTTACAGCGTGAGAGTAGTGGAGTTGCTCTTACTCCCTTATCCTGTGGCTGAGAGAGTCTTTCCAAGCAGAAAGATAACATTTTGTTCCCATCACTCTAGTGAAGCAGTCCTTCCTCTCTTCCCAGGAGCGTTTACTCCCAGAGACATCTTGGCTTGAACAGAGAAAGTAGAGGGGCACTTAAGGGGAGACAGTTGACGAAACGTTCTGCCTGGCCTTTGACCAAACTTCACTTTCAGCCCATTGACTTTGGTTGTTTCAGGGGCAGCAGAATGAAAGAGGGAATGTCCAATAACAGCACCACAAGCATCTCCCAGGCCAGGAAGGCCGTGGAGCAGCTAAAGATGGAAGCCTGCATGGACAGGGTGAAGGTAAGCGCACACAACTATCCTTGCTCTCTGACCAAAAGCCAGATCCACCTACTATCCCCCACCCCCACCCTTCAGAGCAGCCTTGGGAGAGGGAGTTAACACACAACCCAGCAGAGCATTCAGCCAGCCTTAGCAGCTGTAACATTTACAAACTCGCGTTTGCCTCAGAGTTCTGAGTGTGCCCAAGGATTCAAGTGATGCAAAATACACAGCATACATGAATTCCGTAAGGAGTTGCCCAAAATAGACTCATATTCACCGTGGCTCTATTTAGCTCCGTTGTCATGCCAATAAGCGAGAAAGGGAGTTGAACAGTGAGATCAATCATTGTTTTCCTGCCTGATCCAGCAACTTTGAGGTTAGACAACAATTGGGTATTTTGACAGGGGGCACTGTTGAAAGTGAGGCATTGAACCGTGCCTGTCAAATGTTCCTTTGGGGAAAGTGAAGAGAGTTGCCAGCTACCTCCCACCGTGTGCATTTCACTGATGAACTTAGAGCTCTTCATGGTGGCTGAAGTGAAGCAAGATGAAGCCACCTTGTCTCCAGATGCCACTTAGCAGTGAGCAGGAGGCCTGGTGTGTGGCCCTGACATGCGGTTTAGGTTCACTAACTGGAACAGAGTCACAGCCCCAGGAGGACTCTGACATGGGAAACTCAGGTTCAGTGTGGCTCTGGCTTTGGGGGACACAAAGCCTGGGCTCTCACACAGGTATCTGGGATTCAAAAAAAAGACAACCCATGGGGGCTGTGGATGATTGCAAAAGCTGCCTGCTGGTAGTGAGAGCTGTGCCCATGTAACTTTCCTGTCACAGAGATCATCCCTCACACTTGTTCTGGCCATACACAGGACCTGTTCTGTCTCCATGAGGATGGCTGTTTCCTTACCTTGTGAGTTATAGGGACTGATTCTCCAAAGGGACAACCAACGTGCACAGAAAGTGACATGATGCTATAAGAAGTAAAGAAGCAGGAAGGTAGTGCTGCAGGTTAAGTGCACATGATGCAGAGCGCAAGGACCAGCTTAAGAATCCTGGTTCAAGCTCCCTGATCCCCACCTGCAGGTGGGGTCGCTTCACAGGAGGTAAAGCATCTACAAGTGTCTGTCTTTCTCTCCCCCTCTCTGTCTTCCCCTCTTCTCTCCATTTCTCTCTGTCCTATCCAACAACAACAACAGCAATAACAACAATAACATGGGCAACAAAATGGGGAAAATGGCCTCCAGGAGCAATGGATTCATAGTGCAGGCACAGAGCCCCAGTGATAACCCTGGAGGCAAAAAAAAAAAAAAAAAAAGGAATGTGGTAGGATAGAAGTTGAGGCCAGCCAAGTAGCTCACTTACAGTATGCTGCTTCACCATGCATATGACCCAGGTTCAAGCCTGGCCCCACTGCATTGGGCAGAGCTTAGTTTTATGGTCAGCCTCTGTCTCTCTGCTTCTCTGTCTCTCTCCTCTCTTTCTCTCCCTACCTCTCTGTCTCTATCCCAAAAGAAAGAAAGAAGGGAGGAAAGGAAGGGAGGAAGGGAGGAAGGAAGGAAGGAAGGAAGGAAGGAAGGAAGGAAGGAAGGAAGGAAGGAAGACAGGAAGGTTGGTATAAGTAAATTGGTAGGACTCAAGCATATATATCCTGGCCGCACTAATACTAACAATTAGACATCAGTTCTTGACCTCTAGGCTAAAGGAGGCAGTAGGGAATCAGACAGTTCTAAAACAGGACAACCCTTATAGCACAGACATGGATTTAGGATTGTGTCCTGCCAACATTCAGCAAACACCAGCTGAGAGGTGAGGACTGTGGTGAGATTGGCTCTTTTGAGAAATGCCTATCAGTGCCCAGAGATACCCGGTATGGCTCTGGGCTAGAAGCCCTAGTAGAATGGCCCCTGCTTTATTGCTCAGGCAAGATGGTTCTGAGGTGACATCAAAAAGGCAAGGGTGGCTTGAGTCAATCATGGCTTATGTCAAGCAGTTGAAGTTGGCAGACGTTCTGCTGGGCAAGCAGCTCTGACAGCAGGGCAGGACACCGTCCTCACAGGTACAGATCATAGAAACCTGTGGAGGTGAAGCCTAGGCCATGAGGACACTTCACCAGTCATCAACAGACAGGTCTCAGAGGTGGAGAGGGGAAGACAGCAGGTGTTGTGTGGAACAGATAGCACAACTGGATTAGAGAAGCACCACAAAGTGAGAGAGAGAGAGAGAGAGTAGAAAGGGGAGGAGGAATTAGAGCCTAACTGTGAAGCTACACAGCCAGAGAATGGAAAGAGAGAAGAACAGATTTGATAATACGTCAGTTGTCGTGCTGGGGTTGAAGAGAATTCTGTCAGAAAGCATTCTCCTTATTACTGTTATCTTTATTTATTGGATAGAGACAGCCAGAAATTGAGAGGGAAGGGAGCACATAGAGAGGGAGGGACAGAGAGACAGCTGCAGGGTGCTTCACCACTCACGAAACTTTACCCTTGCAGGTAAGGACCGGGGCCTTGAACCAGGTCCATGCACATTGTAACAGATGCACTCAACCATGTGCACCAAAAGCCCCTTTCAGAAAGTATTCTCACCTGTGGCCATCCCCACCACTGGTGGCAGATGAAGGGCTCTTCAGCAGTGACAAAAAGCACAGACACTGTCTAAAAAAAGGACAAGAAGTCAGAAGTTACTTCAAAGTCAAGAGCTTATTATTTTCAAGGACCCTCAGTCCAGTTTCTGTGCTGACTACGATGTGGAAATGTGACTCTTCGAGCTGGAAGAGGTATCTTCAGGCTCTGTTAAGTTCAATTTAAAGAACAGGGTGGTGAAGAAGGAAAAGGAGGAGGACATATGGAGGTAGTAATGTTGTCATGAGTGGCTTGGAGGGGAAGAGAGGATTGGATCAGTGAAAAAAAGGGGGCAGTTGTGTATAAATGTGGACAGATAGTTGTAGAGATGATAGCTGGCCCATGTCTACAGCCTTAGGGGAACTGTGGTGGATTGCAGTGGGGAGACTGAAGATTCAGAACCCTGGTGGTGGGAATGGTGTGTATTCAAACCCCTGTTGACATGTAATTTTGTAAAATTAGGAAAAAGAATTAATTAGAAAGAAAGAAAGAAAGAAAGAAAGAAAGAAAGAAAGAAAGAGAGAAAGAACAGGGTAGTGACACCCATGTCAGTGCTGGTTCAAAACTTGACAGAGTTTTGTCACTAAAGAGATAATGTAGGGCCACTTGAGAGAGGGTGGCCCTGAGGAGCCATAGCCCCATGAAGCTGCACAATTCTTTGGTTTTCTTGTTCATGCTGCCTTGGAGAATATGTGTGGAGGGCTATGTGCTATTCCACTGTTCCTAGGCCAACTCTTTTCATTTATTTTTATTTACAGTTAGAGAGACCATAGCACCACTCCACCATCTGTGGAGGTCCCCTTGTGCTCCATGTGGTGTCAGAACTCAAATCCAGAGGGGCTAGGTGGTGGCACACCAGGTTGAGTGCACATGTTGCAATGCTGAAGGACCCTGGTTCGAGTCCCCGGTCCCCACCTGCAGGGTGAAAGCTTTGCAAGTGATGAAGCCGTGCTGCAGGTGTCTCTCTGTCTCTTCCCCTCTCTGTCTCCCCCTTCCTCTTGACTTCTGGCTATCTCTGTCCAATAAAGAAAATATTTTTTAAAATTATTAAAATAAATAATTAAATAAATAAAAGAACTCAAATTCAGGTCTCACCCATAGCTAACTATCACATGAGCTATCTCTTGACCAGCATTTCTTTAAATATTTTATTTATTTTATTTTTGAGATGTACAGAGAGAGAGAGAAAAAAAAAAAAAACACCAGAGCACTCCTCAGCTGTGGCTTATGTTGGTATGGGGTATTGAACCTGGAACTTTTAGAGCCTCCGGCACCAGAGTCTGCTTGCGTAACCATTATGCTATCTACCACACCTGACCACCATTTTTTAAATCATGTTAAAATATACATAACGGGCCAGGTGGTGGTACACCTGGTTGAGCACATGTATTACAATGCACAAGGACCTGGGTTTGAGCCCCCAGTTCCCACCTGCAGGAGGAGAGCTTGGTGAGTGGTGAAGCAGTGCTGCAGGTGTCTCTCTGTCTCTCTACCTCTCTATAACCCCCTTCCCTCTTGATTTCTGGCTGTCTCTATCCAATAAATAAAGATTAAAAAATACATAAATAAAGAGGTTAAAAAAGAAAAGATACAGATAACAGAATTTGCCATTGTAACCATTTTTATTACAATGCAGTGACATTAACATTTGTGATCTTTTTTTTTAATTTTAAAAAAATATTTATTCCCTTTTGTTGTTTTATTGTTGTAGTTATTGTTGTTGTTATTGATGTCGTCATTGTTGGATAGGACAGAGAGAAATGGAGAGAGGAGGGGAAGACAGAGATGGGGAGAGAAAGATAGACACCTGCAGACCTGCTTTACCGCCTGCGAAGCAACTCCCCTGCAGGTGGGGAGCCGGGGGCTCAAACCAGGATCTTTATGCCGGTCCTTTTGCTTCATGCCACCTGCTCTTAACCTGCTGTGCTACCGCCCGACTCCTAACATTTGCCATCTTACGGAGCTATCATCACACTAGTTCCAGAACTTTTTTTTATGATCCTGAACAGAAACTACCCAGCAAACTCCTTCCCACTCTTTCTGTCCTCACTCTACTCCTGCAAGTTATATTCTAACATCTCTCTCTATGAATTTGACTTGTCATCATTGTAAGTGGAACCCAGTCTTATTTGTCTTTTTCTTTGTGGTTTATTTCACTTAACATGTCTTCAGGGTTTCTCAATGTTGCAGCATGTGTCAGAATTGTATTCCTTTTTATACCTGAACTATGTTCAATAGGCCATAAAAGCCACATTGTATATCCACCCATCTGTAAATGGACATTTGGTTATTCCTGCTTTGTTAGGGGGTGGTGGCAAAATGCTACTGGGAACAATTTTGTGTACATGTTTGAGTCCCTATTTTGATTCTTTTTTTGGATTTGTAACCAGAAGTGGAATTGCTGGTTCACATAGTAATTCAATCTACAACTTTCTTTTTCTTTCTTTCTTTTTTTCTTTTCTTTTTTTATTTGTGGTTACTAGTTGGTTATAACAATCTCCCAGCATCTTGAGGAACCAACATCACTCTGTTCCATTAGTGGCTGCACCATGCCCTGCCCCTGCCCCCATGCACAAGGGTTCCAGTTTTTCCACGTCCTCTCCAATACTTGTTTTATTCTGCGGTTTCTTTCTCTAATCATTTTAGGGGGGGGGTAATAGTTTACAATGCAGCTGCTGGCAAATGGGTATAATTTCTTCTCTCCCTGTGATAGATGTCTACAGAATACACTCACCCCAACTTAGGTCCTTTTCGACCATCATGCCTCCTCTGTCCCCTCCCACTGAGAGTCTTTCTTGCTTTGAGCAATACACTTGTTTTCTTTCATGAGCCCAATACCCTTTAAGCACTAGACAGCCTATGTCAAGGTACAGTGGAGTTTTAGAGGAAAGTCTGTTTGATGCAATTTTTTCCCACCAAGGTTATCTCTGTGGTTTTATGCCTGCACAGCTCCACTGTTCCCAGTGGTCATGTTCTCTCTCTCTCTCTCTCTCTTTCTTTCTCTCTCCCTCTCTCTCTCTCTTTCTTTCTCTCTCAGATGGAGAAAGAAAGACAGGAAGAGAGCCACCTACAGCACTGCTTGACCTCTCATGATACTTCTCCCCTATAGGTGGGGGCCAGAGGCTTGAACCCGGGTCCTCATGCATGGTGCCACCACTTAGCCCCTCAGTGCAACTTTTGGCCAAAAACAAACAAACAAAACAAAACAACTGTGTATTGATGCTGATTTGACAAACAATAAAAACAGCATGGGAAGAAAGGCAAGCCATCCAAGACATTCTAAATCTACCTCATAAGGGAGGGAGGAAGAAAGTCACCAAGGGAAACCACCAGAGAGAAAGGAGAAAAGTGGAGTCTGAACAGTAAAAAGATAGAGGGAAGCCACAAGGAAGGAGAAGAGCCATTCCTAGAATCCACTGGGCTCAGTCCAGTGGTGACGGGGCTGGCAGAGCCGAAGCAAAAAGGGCAGGCTGGCAGTGTGGTGAGAGTGGAGAAAAGTGAGTGTGTGATACTTTTGGAGGAGAGTATGTGATCACTCTTCCCAAGAGAGGGAGCAAGAGACCAGAGGGGGAACTGCTAGAGGCTCCATGGAAAAAAAATAATTGCAATTAGGAGTCCCACCAGGCCGGCGCCCAAGTGGAAGTGTGATAGATGGGGACCCAGAGGACACCAGGCTAGGACAGCTATTTTAGTAGTAGTAGTAATTTACAGAATTATAAAATAAAGGACCAGGCAGTATAATACCTAGTTAAGCACACACAGTGTGCAAGGACCCAGGTTCAAGTCCCTGGTCCCCACCTGTAGGGGAAAATCTCCATGAGTGGTGAAGCAGGGCTGCAGTGTCTCTGTCTCTTTTCCTCTCTGTTTCTCCCCTCTCCTCTCAACTTCTGTCTCTATCCAATAATAAATTAATTGATTAAAAAATATTTTAAAAGAAAGTAACAGGGGTACAATTCCCATACCATTCCCACCACCAGAGTTTCGTATCCCCATTCCCTCCATTAGAAACTGCAGTAATTTTCTGCAGGTCACAGATGTGGACTGACTGTTATTTCTGTAACTGTCTATCTGTATCTATCTACTTTTGTTTTTGCCCATTTTTTCTATGAGCCTACATTCTCTTCCATTTTAAATCAAACCTACACCTGCTTCCAAATATGCTTCTTTTTTTCCTCTTCTCTCTGTGGGTCCTGATGGAATTGGAGTTCAGAACCTTCTATTCATCTCCCCCTAACATTTCTTCCCCTCTGGGATTATGGACCAAACTTCTTTTTGGGGTGCAAAAGTTGGGGTTCTGGCATTTGTAATAGCTTCTCTGCTGGACATGGACGTTGGCAGGTTGATCCATGTTCCCAGCCTGTTTCTGTGTTTCCCTAGTGGGGTAGGGCTCTGGAGAAGTGAGGTTCTGGGGCACATTGAATGACATGGGTCATTCACCCATGTAGTCCAGGATGGAATTATAATAGCATCTGCAACTTGGTGTCAGAAAGACAATAAGTTATATATATATATATTTTTTAATTTTTTATATTTATTTTCCCTTTTGTTGCCCTTGTTTTTCATTGTTATTGATGTCGTCATTGTTAAATAGGACATAGAGGAGGGGAAGACAGAGAAGGGGAAGACAGATCCGAACTGGGATCCTTGCGCAGGTCCTTATGCTTTGTACTATGTGAGCTTAACCAGGTGTGCCACAGTGCAGCCCCCAACTTTCATTTCTTGAACTCTCTAACTGCTTTGATTTGATTGCTCATCTTGTGTCCACTTTATGGTTTTCTTAAGCTTGCTATTAATTTGGTTTCCTCTAGTATATTACAATTGTTATTTCTTTTGTTTTGCCACTAGGGCTATTGCTGGGGCATGGTATCTGCACAATTCCACCTTTGCTGGTGGTCCGTCCTTCCTTCCTTCCTTCCTTCCTTCCTTCCTTCCTTCCTTCCTTCCTTTCTTCCTTTTTTTTTTTTTTGAGGGTGAGAGATAGAGATAGAAAGTGGAAAAGAGAGACAGGAGAGACAGAATAATAGACACTTGCACTTTTCTACCACTTGTGAACTTTTGCCCTGCAGGTGGGAACAGGGGCTTGAACTTGGGTCTTAGTGCATAGTAATATGTGTACTCAACAGGTGAGCCACCACCTGGCCTCTTATCTTGATTTTTAAAAATTAATTAATTTAGTATTGAATAAAGACATAGAGAAATTGAAAAGGGGAGAGAAAGGGAAAGAGACGGACACCAGCATCTCTGTTTCACCATTTGTGAAGCTTTCCTCCTACAGGTGGGGACCACGGGTTCAAACCTGGGTCCCTGTGCACTGTAATGTGTGAGCTTAACCACGTGCATCACTGCCTGGCCCCTCCCTTATCTTGATTCTTAACTAAGAGAACAGATGGTGATGGACTACGCAGTTAAATGTAAGAAAAGAAGATAATTAAAGAATTGAAAAAATACAGATGTTTATCTAATTTTGTCATGGGTGGGCTACAAGGAAACACTGATATTGTTACCTAGAAAAGCTTGAAACACTGGTATATTAAACAATAAATTGCTAAATTAAAAGACAGACAACAAATTGGGAAAACTGTCTGTAATTTAATATGCAGCCAACTCTTATGTATCAATAAGAAAAAGAATAGTGGGGAGGGGCTGGACATTAGTGCAGTGGGTTAGGACCGGCGGAAGGATCCCGGTTCCAGCCCCCGGCTCCCCACTTGCAGGAGGGTCGCTTCACAAGCAGTGAAGCAGATCTGCAGGTATTTCTCTCGCTCTTTATCTGTCTCTCTACTTCTCTATCTCTCTATTCCCCCCCCTCTTAATTTCTCTGTGCTGTCAAAAAAAAAAAGGCCACAAGAGCAGTGGATTCATAGTGCCAGCACCGAGCACCAGCGATAACCCTGGAGGCAAAAAAAGAAAGAAAGAAAAGAAAAGACAAGAAAAAGAAATGAAGACTGAACATAACATCCCAATGTTTAGGTATTAACATTCCTGGTAGAGAGAACAGATGAAATAGAAAACACTCTCGAAGATACAGTAGATAGGAGCCAGGTGACGGTGCACCTAATTGAGCACACAATTACAATGCACAAGGACCTGAGTTCAAACCCCTGGTCCCACCTGCAAGTAGGAAGCTTCACAATCAGTAAAGCAGTGTTGCAGGTGTCTCTCTTTTTCTTTATTTCCCCTTCGCTCTTAATTTTTCTGTCTCTATCAAATAAATAAATAAAATTTTAAATAAATAGTTTAAATGATATAATATGTAAAGGTTTCAATAAATAAAAAATTTTCAGATGAAAATAATTCCTCATATTCCAGAGGGAAAAAAGTAATATAAAATTATTAACCTTGAGACACATATACTGTGTGTTTATTTCATCTCTTTCTGCCTCCCAGAGTAAAGAAATAGCCCCTTAAATATACGGAAGCAGTCATTTAGGACAAGTGTACATAGTTCATGTAAGTTAGGTGGTCAGGTCCTCACAGTAAAGAAAGGTAAAATATTGGTGCTACTAACACCCCAGTTCATAGACAGGAAAACCTACACAAAGAGCTAGGAAGGTGACTCGGTGGAGTGCATGCCTTAAATGCTTAAGGTCCTGGGTTTGATCACAGGTACCAAAAGAAAGCAACAGATCAAAAAAGTCAGAATTCTATGTATGTTGAAATAATGCTTTTTTCTCTCTCTCTTTCCATATATATATATATATATATATATATATATATATATATATATATCTCCCTCTTCCTGTGTGTGTGTGTGTGTGTGTGTGTGTGTGTGTGAGTGAAATAACCTAGGTCCAGGGTTGTTATATGTTGAAGTGGGGATGCAAAACAGTCCCAGAACACTGAATTTTTATTTGGTAAACTACCATTTCCCACCACCTACAGAGGGTGGAAATATCAGTCTGGACAGCAGTACACCTCAGTTCAAAAGAAACCAGCCTCAAATTCTCTAAATATTCTGAAATTCTTCAAGGACCCATCTATCCAGCCAAGGAGTCATTTAGGTCTAACACAACATCATTCTATTGACGGTCTTAATTATGCAAAAACTTAAACATAATGTACATGTGTGTTTTCCTTTAATAAAATCATTTCAACTTATACAATTAAATTTCACTAAAAGAGACAAGAGAGGTGTGTTATTACACCCTTTACACAGATTTGCATATGATTATACCTGATGATGTATGAAAGCAACTTTTGGGGGGTGGCTGATAATATAGCTTATAAAGGTGTTAAATTAGGGGGGCTGGGTGGTGGTGCTGCAGATTGAATACACACATTGCCTTAATGCAAGAACCCAGGTTCAAACCCCCAGTCCCCACCTGCAGGGGGAAAACTTCAGGAGTAGTGAAGCAGCAGCATGGCTGATGTCTCTTTTACTCTCTCCCTCCCCTCAATTTCTCTTTGTCCTATCAAGATAAAAAAAAATTTAATTATTACTATTATTTTGCCTCCAGGGTTATTGCTGGGGCCCAGTGCCTGCACAATGAATCCACTGCTCCTGGAAGCCTTTTTTTTTTTTCCATTTTGTTGCCCTTGTTATTGTTGTTATTGCCGTTATTGTTGGATAGGACAGAGAGAAATCAAGAGAGAAGGGGATGACAGTGGAGGAGAGAAAGATAGACACCTACAGACCTGCTTCACCACCGTGAAGCAACCCCCCCCCCAGGTGCAGAGCTGGGGGCTCAAACTGGGATCCTTATGCTGTTCATTGCACCATGTGCACTTAACCCACTGGACTACTGCCTGCCCCCCCAAAAAAATTTTTTTAAGATGTTAAGTTAACATGCTGTGTACACAAAACCTATATGATGTTATGAAACAGTGATCATCCAATAAAAATTTGTGAAGGACTATAAGAAAGTTTGATGCTTACCTAACAAGGCATATACCATGATTGTATTCTTCCCAGGACAAGGCTTATCCATTGTACTCCAGATGTGCTAACCCTACATCATAGGATTTGTTCCTGTAAACAGGCATAGGAAACCTACCCCTGCACTGGCTTAAACACTACAAATAGTAAAGCATCTCCTGCATGCACAGCTGGCTTTTAAAATTTTTTTTAATTTACTCATAAAAAATATCTACAAGACCACAGGATAAGAGAGGTACAACTCCACACAATTCCCACTACCAGAATTCCCTATCCCATCCCCTTTCTTGAAAGCTTTCCTATTTTTTATCCCTCTGGGAGCACTAGAGATAATGACCCTGCTTTTTGGTCGATGTTCAGACTCTTGTCTTGTGAGGTCTCTAACTTTGGAAAAGAGCTACTAAAACCACTTCATTGTCATCTGACCTACAAACAAGGATCAGTCTTCCAGTCAAATTTTATTCAACAAAATGCTCAGCATCATAAGGAGGTAGATTTCAGGTGAACCCTCTGAACAGCCCCTGCCAGACCCAGGGAAGCGCTTCCTCACACATCAAACGTCCCATGATTTTTTTAAAGATTTTAAAAAATATTTATTTATTTATTCCCTTTGTTGTTGTTTTTTATTGTTGTGATTATTATTGTTGTTCATGATGTCGTTGTTGGATAGGACAGAGAGAAATGGAGAGAGGAGGGGAAGACAAAGAGGGGAAAGAAAGATAGACACCTGCAGACCTGCTTCACTACCTGTGAAGCGACTCCCCTGCAGGTGGGGAGCCGGGAGGAGGGGCTCGAATGGGGATCCTTACACCAGTCCTTGCGCATTATGCCATGTGCGCTTAACCTGCTGCGCGCTACTGCCCAACTCCCTGCCATTCTTGGTTTGTTATTTTTCAATGGCTGAAATCTTCATCCACCAGCTCAGAGTCTCCTCTATCTAAGTCTTCAATGAAGTCCAGTCAGGGAGTGGGGGGGGGCAGTTCCCCCTTAGATTTCAGAGGTCTGGACAGTGACAAGTACTTGCACAGGAGAGATGGGACTAGACTGTCAGCGTTTGGTGTTAAATCTTTTTCATCATGTCCTGGCACTGAGTTGAGCACACATAGTATGAAGCTCAAGGGTCCCGGTTCAAGCTCCTGGCTCTCCACCTGCAGGGATTGCTTCACAAGTGGTGAAACGGGTCTGCAGGTGTCTTTCTCTCTCCCTTGCTATCTTCCCCTCCCCTCTCAATTTCTCTCTGTCCTGTCCAAAAAATAAAAATAAAATGGCCAACCAGGAGCAGTGGAGGCACTTGTAGTATAGGCACAGAGCCCCTGGAGGCAAAAAAAGTCTTGTTCATTACCTCATCCATCAGGCTGGCGGCTCACAAAACCCACAATAATAAATGTTGATGAAGATGCAGAGTGTTCTGTTGATAAAAAAGCAAAATGGCATAGTGGTTCTGAAAAGCAATATGGCTGTTCCTTAAAAATTAAAAGTCAGACTAAAGGGGCCAGGGATATAGCTCAGTAGCTTGCATATTTAAACCCCTGGGTTTTGTTCTTAATTCAACTTCAATCACTATAGAGCCTTCCAAGCCAGCATGTTTTTATGCATCTGGTCTGCTGTACTAGAGAAGGTTATGGTAATCAGAAATAACTATTAGTGACACCTACTGTCTGCTCAAGACTGGATTTGATATTATTTGTTGTACGCCCTGACAAAATACCCCTAAACCCCAGAGATTGAACACTGACAAGATCCCACTTCTTAATAGATAGTGCCATCATTTTGCCCAGTTTTCCTTTCCTTTCCTTTCCTTTCCTTTCCTTTCCTTTCCTTTCCTTTCCCCCACTTCCCCCTCTTCCTTCCCTTTCCTTCCTTCTTTCCTACTTCCTCCCTCCCTCCTCTCTCCCTCCCACCCTCCTTTCTCCAGCACTGAAACGTGAACTCAGGACCTTGGTCATGAGCAATGCTGCTGATCAGCCTCCCTAGTCCAGTTTTCTATTCGTTATTATGTTTGAGACATGGAGAAGTGGGAGGGAGAAGCAGAGAATGAGAGAAAAGATACCATAGCACCACTCCACTGACGCTGAAGCACCCTCTGTGCTGACCATGGTACTCCCATGTGATGCCAGAGCTCAAACACAGGGCCTTGTGCTTGGTAGATGCATGTTCTGCTGGCTGGGTCTCATGGCCTCATCTCTTTCCTATCTGGTAGATATTAATAAGAGCAAGAATACCCATGATTCCACTCACTACCGAGAAGCCAATCTGTGTCATCATTCTAAAGGTCAGCTGGTGTCCTTTGAGCATTAGCATTTTGACGCTTGTTTCACATTTATGTTTGAACTTTGAATAAGGGAGCTTCCCTTGTTGGTTTTGTAAGAGATAGGTCTTCAGTATTATCTTTCCCTAACTATTTTTCCACCATGTTTTTTTCTTAAAACAAAAAACAAACAAAAAAACACATAGTAGGGCTGTCAGCTTGTGAATTCTTTGGAAAGAACAAAATATGTTTTGTATGTTTTTTCTTCCCAGAAGATAAAACAATATGCACTGAAGTTTCCAAAGCCAAACAAGGCAATTTCAAATACTGAGGTCAAAACCAGTAGATGTTAAGACTGCAGAGAGAGAGCCAGGTGGTAGCACAGCAGGTTAAGCGCATGTGGCACAAAGTGCAAGGACCAGCATAAGGATCCCAGTTGGAGCCCCCGGCTTCCCACCTGCAGGAGAGTCGCTTCACAAGCGGTGAAGCACATCTGCAGGTGTCTGTCTTTCTCTCCCCCTCTGTCTTCCCCTCCTCTCTCCATTTCTCCCTGTCCTATCCAACAACAATGACATCAGTAATAACAGTAATAACTACAACAATAAAATAAGGGCAACAAAGAGAATAAATAAATAAATAAAATATATTTTAAAATGCAGAGTGAGGCTCAGTTACCAGGGCATTTCCTATAGAGAACTGAAAAGGAACAGAATTAGGGAAAGCACCACGTGCTGATATGTAATCAAGAGGTTATTAAAAGAAACACCCAGTAAGGTCCAGGGAAGGAAAGTAATTAAGGTAATAAATTATACTGAAGTTACACAAATGGCATTTCTAAGAGGAAATAACTTGGGAGTCAGGGCGGTAGCGTAGCAGGTTAAGTGCAGATTGTGCAAAGCGTAAGGACGGGCGTGAGGATCCTGGTTCAAGTTCCTGGCTCCCCACCTGCAGGGGAGTCGCTTCACAGGCAGTGAAGCAGGTCTGCAGGTGTCTATTTTTCTCTCCCCCCTCTGCCTTCCCCTCCTCTCTCCATTTCTCTCTGTCCTATCCAACAACAAAGACATCAATAACAACAACAAAGGCAACAAAATGGGAAAATGAATAAATATATATTTTAAAAATATTTATTTCCTTTTTGTTGTCCTGTCTTTATTGTTGTTGTAATTATTATTGTTGTTGATGTCGTTATTGTTGGATAGGACAGAGAGAAATGGAGAGAGGCGGGGAAGACAGAGGGGGAGAGAAAGACAGACACCTGCAGACCTGTTTCACCGCCTGTAAAGCAACTCCCCTGCAGGTGAGGAGCCAGGGGCTTGAACCATGTTCCTTATGGCCGTCTTTGTGCTTTGCACCACCTGTGCTTAACCGCTGTGCTACCGCCCGACTCCCATAAATAAATATTTTTTAAAAAGAGGAAATAACTATAGATTATTCTACATGATTCAGCCTGACTGTGTGACATTAAGTCCAGGTCCAATGCAGCTAGATGTATGTCTTCTGGATGTGTCGTTCAGAGCTCTGTAGTGACCCTTCTCACTCATTGTTCTGCTAATAGTTTAGATTTAGGGCTAAAGATATAGCATATGGTTATGCAAAAATATATACAGGCCTGAGGCACCAAAGGTCTTGGCTTCAACCCCCAGGACCACCATAAGTCAGAGCTGAACAGTACTCTGGTTAAAAAAAAGAAAAGAAGGACTGGGTGGTAGCGTACCTGGTTGAGCAAACATGTTACAGTGCACAAGGACCCAGTTCGAGCCCCTAGTCCCCACCTGCAGGGAGAATGCTTTGCAAGAGGTGAAGCAGTGTTGCAGGTGTTTCTCTGTCTCTCCTCTGTCACCCCCTTCCCTCTCAATTTCTGGATGTCTCTATCCAGTAAATAAAATAAAGATAATAAAAAATATTTTAAAAAAAGAAAGAAAAGATTTAATCTTTCTGCATGTTCTCCTCATCTACCAGAAACATTTGTAGCTCTTTCCCAGGACCTTAGCCTCTCAGTGGCTCCAATGATTGATTCCCCACAATCAAGTTTAGAAATAAAGTTCAAGAAAAGATGTGAATGAATGATTCTAAAGCATCTATCAGAGAAAAAGAGAAAAGCCTTTGAAGTCAAACACAGAGAAGAACATGAGAACCAGAACAGGAGGATAAAAAATTGGGCTGGGTCCAGGCTGTGGACCACCCAGTTGACCATACACATTACTATGCGAAAGAACCCAGGTTCAAGCCTCCTACCTGCAGTGGGGGCGAGGGGAGATTTACTAGCAGTAAAGCAGAGCTGCGACTGTCTCTCTTTCTCTTTCCCTCACCTCTCTCAGTTTCTCTCTGTTCTATCAAAATAAAAGAAAGAAAAAAAAAATGGTTCATGAGACTGTAGTCACTGAGCCTCATAGATAAGCCTGGTGGCAGTAAACAAAAGTTTTTTTAAGTTCACTGGAAAGGTGAAGAGAGTTTTTCTTCTACCTCAGTGTGATGCTTTAGTTAAGAGCACTGCCCATGGGGGTTGGGCGGTAGCACAGCAGGTTAAGCGCACGTGGCGCAAAGCACAAGGACTGGGTTGGGATCCCAGTTCGAACCCCTGGCTCCCCACCTGCAGGGGAGTTGCTTCACAGGCGGTGAAGCAGGTCTGCAGGTGTCTGTCTTTCTCTCCCATTCTCTGTCTTCCCCTCCTCTCTCCATTTTTCTCTGTCCTATCCGACAACAAACGACATCAACAACAACAATAATAACCACAACAAGGCTACAACAACAATGGCAACAAAAGGGGAAGAAAAAAATGGCCTCCAGGAGCAGTGGCTTCATGGTGCAGGCACTGAGCCCCAGCAATAACCCTGGAGGCAAAAAAAAAAAAAGAGCAGTGCCCATATCTATAGGCTTCCAGTTACCCTAATAATTCTGAGAAACTTTTTTTTTAAATTATCACCTTCATTTATTTATTGGATAGAGACAGCCAGGAATTGAGAGGGAAGAGGAAGATAGGAAAAGAGACAGAGAGACTCCTAAAACACTGCTTCACCACTTGCCAAAGCTTTTCCCCTGCAGGTGGGGACTGGGGCCTCAAACCTGGGTCCTTGTGTCCTTGTGCATTATATAGCATGTGCGCTCAGCCAGCTGCATCACCACCCAGCCCCAGAAACTTCCTCATGTCTACTTCTCAGACATCCTTTCCTCTTCACCAGAAAGCGGCCAAGTGCATAGTCAGCTCACAGGATGTGCATGTAGTGGCATCCATCCTGCCATTCAGCTACAGGCCAGCAGCTACTGCCCTTCCCATTTGCAGGAGCGAAAACTGAGTGCCAGAGGAATGGCCCAGAATGACAGCTCATTAGTGCAGATCACAGGGGGTTATTTATGGTTTCTTGACTGACAACCCTGTACTTCCTTTTTAAGAAATGTGGCTGACTTTGTAGAACCTACTCATTATGTTAATCTTTCACCCCTCAAGTAAGTTGCAGAAACCTTGAGTGACTCACTGGTATCTGTCACCAAACACATTAGTTTCTTGGTGAACTTGCAAAGTGGTGGGATTCTTGTTCTATATTTGGAAATTTAGATCGGATCTGGGAGGAGGTGGTCAGAGTTGTATAGCACAAGTAGCCACCAGCTGAAGGGGTCTGGCTTTGGCAAGGTCCTCACAGATCTGGATCAATCATCGTGAACAAGCTAAGTGAGAGCTTTGCTATCCCAGTGATGCATATTATGATATTATCCCAACAGTAATAGCACCTCTTACTTAGACTGCCTTGGAAATATTCAGACTCTTTCAGGCATTTTGGATGCATCTCTCAGTGTGCAATCAACATATTTATTTTTTTTTTTTTTAGCCCTGGGGACTTCATGTATACACAGTTCCATTGCTCTCTGGATGACTTTATTTCAGCCAGTGTGTGTGTGGAGGGGAGAGAGAGATGGAGAGACAGAGAGAGAGAAAAGCAGCACCATAGCACCATTCCATCCACTGCTGTGGTACTCCCTTAAAGTGCCAGGGTTCAAATCCTGGCTTCTGTGCATAGTAAGGCTGCATTCTACCAAGTGAACTATCTCCCAGCCCTGTTTTAACTGTTGATGTTAAAAAAACAAAAGCTGTATATTGATAATAGTAAACAGCAGCTAATCTACTACTGTGGACATTCAAAGTGATTAAAATTCAGAAAGGGAATCTGTTATCAATTCAGCCTACCATATCTAGTCCCCTACGGGTGCTACTGTACATGCTCTCAGTAGGTGCCATCTGGCCTAGGACACACCAGCTGAGTGAGCAGAAGCCTAACTAAACCATTAACCAGTGAAAGAGAATTGCCATTTTTGATTAGTACTCAGAGTAGTTGTTGGGGTCCAACTGAAGCTATGTCTTATTAGCTCATGCTGCTGTATTAAAAATGACAGAATGGGGAGTCGGGCTGTAGCGCAGCGGGTTAAGCGCAGGTGGCGCAAAGCACAAGGACCGGCATAAGGATCCCGGTTCGAACCCCGGCTCCCCACCTGCAGGGCAGTCGCTTCACAGGCGCTGAAGCAGGTCTGCAGGTGTCTATCTTTCTCTCCTCCTCTCTGTCTTCCCCTCCTCTCTACATTTCTCTCTGCCCTATCCAACAACGACAACAACAATAATAACTACAACAATAAAACAACAAGGGCAACAAAAGGGAATAAATAAATAAAATAAATATTTTTTTTAAAAATGACAGAATGGTTGACTTAAACAGCAAAAATTCATTTGTCACAATTCTGGAGGCTGGGTCCCAGCATAGCCAGGTTCTCACAAGAGTTTTCTTTCTGGTTCCCAAATAGCAGCCTTCTTTCTATACCCACATGCTAGAGAAAAACCCTCTCTCCTAATCTCACTTCTGAAGGAGTTTTCTTTCCCAAATAACTTCATTTAGGATACAGTGATAAACAAGACAGCTGCTACCACATAAGTACAATTTCTTTCTTTCTTTTCTTTTTTTTTTTTTTTTCTGTTTTCCCTCCAGGGTTATTGCTGGGGCTCAGTGCCTGCACTACGAATCTACGGCTCCTAGAGGCCATTTTTGTGTCCTTTGTTGTTGTTATTATTGTTGTTACTGTTGTTATTGCTGTTGTTGTTGGATAGGATAGAGAGAAACTGAGAGAGGAGGGCAAAATAGACACCTGCAGACCTGATTTACTGCTTGTGAAACAACCCCCCACTGCAGGTGGGGAGCCAGGGGCTCAAACGGATCCTCTTATCTTCCCACAATAACTATCCACTCCCACCACCAACTCACAGTCTTCCTCCTTTGTCTTTAGCAGGGTCCTTAGCACCCTTTCAACTCCTCATGCTGACACTCTTTAGAGGCATGGGCCCTGCTTTATTAAACCACAGCTAGTTTTACCCTGTGTTTGCCCTTTCTTCCTTTGTTTCTTAAGTTCCACCTGTGAGTGTGAATTTATCTGGCTCTTATCATAACACATAAAGTTTCACCTTCCCGACCTAATTGACCCTTTAAAGGCTCACTTAAATAGCATCACATGGGAGATTTAAACTTGAACAAAGGAATTGGGGAGGAGGGGAACATGTATTAAGCCTATGACATCATAAGAGGTATTTAGAGGTTGCCCTTAGAAACTGGTGTGCTGGGAAGTTGGGTGCAGCGGGTTAAGTGCACGTGGTGCAAAGCACAAGGGCCAGTGGAAGGATCCCCACCTGCAGGGGAGTCACTTCACAGGCAGTGAAGCGGGTCTGCAAGTGTCTACCTTTCTCTCCCCCTCTCTGTCTTCCCCTCCTCTCTCCATTTCTCTGTCCTATCCAACAACAACGACATCAATAATAACTACAACAATAAAATAACAAGGGCAATAAAAGGGAATAAATAAATATTAACAAAAGAAATTGTCTCTTTAAAAAAAAAAAAAGAAACTGGTGTGTTGATCTCAAATACTCCCCAATATTAGAAGAAAGGAAAAAATTCACAAGGAGAGTTCTGCAAGGGATAATTGACATATGATTTATTTTCTTTTCTCCTCTTTTTTTTTAAATTCCAGGATTATTGCTGGCGTTCAGTGCTGGCACTATGAATCCACTGCTCCTAGCGGCTATTTTTTTTCCATTTTATTGTATAAGACAGAAAATGAGAGGGGGGGAGATAGAGAGGGAAAGAGGAAGGCAGACACCTGCAGACCTTGTGTGGATTCTTGTGATTAGTACTATGTGCATTTAACCGGGTGCACCACCACCTGGCCCCCTTCTTCCTTCCCTCTCCTTCCGGGCTGGCTAGCTTCACGGGCGGTAGAGAAACGACCAGGGACTGATTTATGGCTGAGCTGGGAAGCGGTATCTCATTTATTAATCAGAAACATTGCCTTTTATGCATCTCTTCACCGGAAGTGACAAGGGAAAGGAAATGACTAGGAGAGGGGGCGGAGCAAAAAAAAAAAAAAAAAAGAACACGAACAGAACATAGAAAGCTTTCATCTAGCCAGTGGGGATTAAACCAATACCCGGGTGTTGTTAAAATTCGTGCGGCTCCAGCTGGCCGGGGTAGCTTCACGGGCGGGTAACAGAGATGCGGAGACAATGGCTGGGCAGGGAAGCTGTATTTCTTTATTCAGGAACAACGATTCATAAACTAAGACAAACTAATCACCAAACAGAACTCTGCTGTCTCTTTGCGGTGGCGCAAGCACTCTCCCTTACTCTGGAACTCAGGAACCCCTCTCGCAAGCACTCTCTCTAACTCTGCAACTCTGGAACCCTCTCGGGGTTCCTTGGGGCGGGGCCAAGCAGGCCCGCGAAAACTAACTGGACTGATCCAATTCTCTTGGCGGGGGAGAACTACCCAGTGTAAAGCATACAACACCCGGGACCCAGGTAAAACAGTGATTATGTAAATAGACCACACTGTAAGTAATACAAGCGAACCTAATGTGATGATCAAAACAGAAGGTCTTAGAAGCAGAATTTAGAAGCATACCAACACTCTCCTCTCTTCTTCTTTTTTTTTTTTCCTGATTTTACCAGGACACTTCACAATTCTGGCTTATGATGATACAGGGAATTGAACATAGGCCTTGGAGTTTCAGACATAGAAGTCTTTTGCATAACCATTATTCTGTCTCCCCCACTCCATATGATGTTGGGTTTTTTGTTTTTGTTTGTTTGTTTCCTGTTAGAGAGTGCACTGAGTTTGACCTTGTACAGTACACTACCACTTCATGGTAGCTTCATCCTTGCAGCATTCTCAGTGATAATCCTGCTTTCTTTTCCTAGGGTAGTGGGAGAACAAGCAGAGCCATCAAACATGTTTGTAATTGGTCCAAGTAGTATTGTTACATAGACCTAGACTGCTGAGAAATAAGTGTGAGTCTCTCTACTTTAGAGGCAAAAGATAAATGCAGTGGGTGTCACAGCCAGAATAGTAATTATGTCATCTATCTTGTGTGGAATGTGACTATAGTAATTGCAACATTGTCTCCCATCATTGAAGCTTGTAATTATAGTGCAACGAGCAGGATTATGTGCTAACTTGGGCTGTTTTAATCACCTCCTTTACCCTGAGATGTAATGGTAAAATTCCACAGTTGTTCCCAGGCTGCCGATGCATTTCAACATCTGTTGTCTCTTAACGCTCAACAGTTCAATATTAAGGAGAGGAAGCAGAGCTGCTCCCTGAGTGTTTCATAACACAAGACTTTAAGTCAAGCCAACTTTGGGCTTGATGAGAAAGCATAAATATTAGAGGAGTTTTCCATTTCTAGACAGAATACAATTTTTCTCTTTGAGAGCAAATCGTCTACAGTGGATGCTTCAAAAATATCAGGTGTTTTGTAGGGTTTGGCCTCACTTTTCACTTTATTCTCCCATTCATCATCATTGCACTAACAATAATTCATTTATTATTATTATTATTATTTCATATATTTTATATGAGTTAAAGGACATTGTCAACCATAAAAAAAAAAGTCAGGCTGGGGGGGGGGTAGGTAGCATAATGATTATGCAAAGAGATTCTCATGCCTGAGACTCCAACAAAGTCCCAGATTCAATCCCCCATGCCACCAAAAGCCAGAAAGAGCTGAGCAGTTCTCTGGTTTAAAAAAAAAAAAATCACACAAGTAGAACCTGAACTGGAATTGGCATATTGCACCAAAGTAAAAGGCTGGTCTAGGTGGAGGGGAGAATACAGGTCCAAGAAGGATGACAGAGGGTCTAGTGGTGGTTGTATTGTTATATGGACAACTGGGAAATGTTATGCATGTACAAACTATTGTATTTACTGTCAAATGTAAAACATTAATTCCCCAATAAATAAATTTTAAAAAAACACTAAAAAAAAGTAAAATAAAAAATCAGAGGCCAGGGGTCGTGCACCTAATTGAGTGCAAAGGTAATAATGCACAAGGACCCAGGCTCAGGCCCCCAGTCCCCACCTGCTGGGGAAAGCTTCCTGAGTGGTGAAACAGTATGCAAGTGTCTTTGTCTTTCTCCTCCTCTCTGTCTCCCCCTTTCTCTCTCAGTTTCTCTCTGTCTCTATCAACAGAAGGAAAGGGGGTGGGGAGAAGAAGGAATAGGCCACCAGAGCAGTGGATTCATCATGCAGGCACAAAGCTCCAGAAATAATTCTGGTGTGGGGCCAGGCAGTGGCACACCTGGTTAAGCGCATGTATTAAGGTGCACAAGTGTCGGCTTTCTGGCGGGGTGATCTCCAGGAGAAAGGTAATGGACTGGTTCTTTCTCACTAGCGCAAGGGATGACACGAAGTAAAGACACCAGGGAGACTGCAGCGTGCTCAGATCTCAGATCTCGTTTATTAGTAGATGGGCAAAGTTTAAGTAGAAAACCAAACAAAGAACATTATTCAAATATGTCAGAAATTACAGGTTTCTTAAAGGTCAGCTTGCCCCTATGGTAGGGGGCTGGTATGACAAGAATTGATGCAGATACATAAGGGTCAAGATAATTAGTCTCCAGATGCAGGCATTTAATTACCCAGAGGCTTTTGAGGGGAGAATAGATAGGGGTTGAACCAGTTAAGGCAAGATAGAAGATAAGCAAGGTTTGATGCAAATTGAGGACATCAAAGGGCACTGCTAGGAGTGTGTGATAAGGTGTGTTCTCCTTTGTGATCAGAAGGTGAGGTGAACTTTGAGTAAGTGAATCTTAAAGTAGGCGGCCATGTGGCCTGCAGTTAATGGAGAGAAGTATTGAGGAACTTAGTCTGAGAGACTGTTTCTCCCCTTTGCTCACCTCGGTTCAGATAGACTGACAAGAGGGTATCTTCTCAGACCTCCATCCAAGGATGGGGGGAGTTCTCCCTAAGCTCTATCAAGCTTACACATAGCCCCAAAACACAAGGACCCAGGTTCAAGCCCCTGGTCCCCGGGACTAGATACTTCTCTGTCTCTCATTTTTGCTCCTTCTCTCCTCCCAGTTTCTCTCTGTCTCTGTCCAATAATAATTAAAAATATAAAGTATTGAAAAAAAAGAAGTAACTGGTGGCAATAAAATAAAATAATCAAGAGCTGATTAAGAAAGCTCTCCCTTTCAACCTCAGGATCAGATTTAGGTTAATTTTTTAAATTATCTTTATTTGTTTTGGATAGAGACAGCCAGAATTTGAGAAGGAAGGAGGTGATAGGGAGAGAGACAGAGAAACACCTGCAACATTGCATCACCACTCATGAAACTTTCCCCCTGCAGGTGGAGACTGGGGGCTCAAAACCCAGGTCCTTGTGCTTTGTAAGGTGCTCTTAACCAGGTGTGCCACCACCCAGCCCCTAGGTTTAGATTAGCTAATGCCTGGATACTAAATTGTGCCATGTATAAAGCTCGTTAAGATGTTTATTGCAAGCCAGAAAGGTGGCTCAGCACAGTACAGCATACTTTTTTGTGCCTGAGACTCCAGAGATCCCAAATTCAATCTCCCAATCCACCCTATGCAGGAGCTAAGCAGTGCTCTGACACTCTCTCAAATACGTAAAGGAATCTGAAAAAATGTTCATTATCATTTATTTTTTATTGTTTTATTTATAAAAAGGAAACATTGACAAAACCATAGGATAAGAAGGGTACAACTCCACACAATTCCCACCACCAAATCTCTGTATCCCATCCCCTCCCCTGATAGCTTTCCTATTCTTTTTTTTTTTAAGAAAAGAGACATTGACAGAACCATAGGGTAGGAGGGGGTACAACTCCACACAATTCCCACCACCCAATCTCTATATCCCATCCCCTCCCCTCATAGCTTTCCCATCCTCTATCCCTCTGGGAGTATGGACCCAGGGTCATTGTGGGTTGCAGAAAGTGGAAGGTCTGGCTTCTGTAATTGCTTCCCTGCTGAACATGGGCGTTGACTGGTCGATCCATACTCCCAGTCTGCCTCTCTCTATCCCTAGTAGGGTGGGTCTCTGGGGAAACAGAGCTCCAGGACACATTGGTGGGGAAACTTTCCTATTTTTTAACCGTCTGGGGGCTATGAACCCAAGATCATTGTGGCTTCTGTGATTGCTTCCCTGCTGAACATGGGCATTGACAGGTCAATCCACACTCCCAGCCTGCCTCTGATATACATTTATCTTTTCAGATAACAGAACAACAAACTTCAGGGGTTGGCCGAAATATTTTGGAAGTAAAGGAATATTAGACACAAAATAAGGGTGCTAACATTTTTATTTTATTTATTTATTTATTTGCCTCCAGGGTTATTGCTGGGGCTGGGTGCAGGTGGGAAGCTGGGGGCTCGAACCAGGATCCTTATGCCAGTCCTTGCACTTACTTTGCACCATATGCACTTAACTCGCTGTGCTACCACCCAACCCCCACTAACATTTTTTATTTAGTTGCTATAAAATAATTTACATGCTTTTAGATCACACTTTCTAGTGTTGTTTCAACCATCTCAGTTTATCTAGAACACTAATGGTACATGAAACCAACCTAGATCCATACATTTAGACTGGCTACTTATATGACCAGCTTCGTTACCTTTTTTTTTTTCTTAAAAAAAAAAAAAAGGCTGGCTTCTTTGTTTGTTATTGGATGGAAAAGGAGAGAAGTTCAGAGAGGAGGGGAAGATACAGAAAGAGACAGAGAGATGTCTGCAGCTCTTCTTCATCACTCGTGAAGCTTTTCCTCTGCAGGTGGGGACAGTGGCTTGAACAGGGGTCCTTGCTCATTGGCATGTGTGCACTTAACTAGGTGCATCACAGCCTGGCCCCTTCATTATCTATTCTTCCCTGTCTCATTGAGTATGCAAACAAGACACCACAATCCAGGGAAGCATAGTTTTAACCAAATGTCTATGATCCTTAAACAACAGCAAAGGGAGATCATCTAAGAACAGCTTGTTTACTTACAAGAAAAAATGTGGCACAGAGTGCAGTATCACCTGAGATGGTGCTAGAAAAATCACTAGATTTAACCTGCTTAAAACTTACAAGGTCTTGTCAATGCCCATGCTCAGTGGAGAAGCAGCTACAGAAGCCAGAACTCCTCCTACCTTCTGCTCCCCATAAACAACCTTGATCCATACACCCAGCAGGGGAGAAGTGATAGGATGAAGATAAGAGGACTCTGCACTCCAGCTCCATCAGCACCCAGAGAGAGAGAAGGAAAAGGAGAGGGACATATGGAAGTAGCTATGATGTTATGAGTGGCTTAGAGGGAAAGAGAGGAGTGAATCAGAGAAAGAAGGGGCAACTATGTATAAATGTGGACAGATAGTTGTAGAGAAGATGGTTGGCCCATGTCTACAAATTTAGGGGAACTGTGGTGGGTTGCAGTGGGGAGAGTGAAGTTTCAGAACTCTGGTGGTGGGAATGGTGTGGATTCAAACCCCTGTCAACATGAGATTCTGTAATATAAAAAATTAAAAATAAATAAAAAATTTACAAGGTCAGACATTGCATGTAGTTTGCTAGGCTGTTGTAAACATGGGATTACGAGAGAAACAGATACGCTCACTTAATACAGGATTGTGCCCCAGCCCTGTTTTCTCCACTGGGCAGTCTCCAAAAGTTTGTTGGTGTTGTTGCTGTTGTTTTGAGCCAGTTCCCCAATACATTTAGCTGACCCTTGAGGATGTCACAACGCCTTCCCCTGAAGCACCCCCTTGTGGCTGCTCCCATGAAATTATATTAGTCAAATCTCACCATGAATAAGCATCTGAAGAAATCAAATGAAGAAGGGGAAGAAAAAAATTTTTTTTTGTCTCCAGGGTTATTGCTGGGGTTCAGTGCCTACACTATGAATCCACCGCTACTGGAGAACATTTTTCCCCCATTTTGTTGCCCTTGTTGTCGTACTGTTATTGTTGCCATTGTTCTTATTGTTGTTGGATAGGACAGAGAGAAATTGAGAGAGGAGGGGAAGACACTTGCAGACCTGCTTCACTGTTTGTGAAGCAACGCCCTGCAGGCGGAGGGGGTGAGGCTTGAACCGGGATCTTTATGCAGGTCCTTGTGCTTTGTGCCGTGTGTGTTTAACCCACTGCGCTACCACCTGACCCCCGGGAAAGAAAATTTTATTCATAGTTAAGTCAGACTACTTTAGACAAGTTGAACCATGCTATTTAAATGTAAACTGAGGTAGGAGTCCGGCGGTAGCGCAGCGGGTTAAGCGCTCGTGACACAAAGCGCAAGGACCGGCACAAAGATCCTGGCTGGAGGCCCCGGCTCCCCACCTGCAGGTGAGTCACTTCACAAGTGGTGAAGCAGGTCTGCAGGTGTCTATCTTTCTCTCCCTCTCTTTGTCTTCCCCTCCTCTGTACATTTCTCTCTGTCCTATCCAACACCGACAACAACAGTAATAACTACAACAATAAAACAAGGGTAACAAAAGGGAATAAATAAAAATTTTAAAAATGTAAACTGAGGTGCATTAAAATTTTTTTCAAGAGTTCTGTATGATGATACATCAATTCTAATGGAATAGCACCAAATCAAAGGTGGTTATGTTCATTCCACTGAGAAGAACTAGGGGCCAAGTTTTTATAAAGAAGGCAATGAGGCAGAATAAAACAGTTATCTGACTGGTTGTAACATAAAGATGCTTTATTTGTGAAAGCCTTCTTGGTTCTTTGTGATTGCTGGTTCTTTTTTAAAAATATTTATTTATTTTCCCTTTTGTTGCACTTGTTTTTTATTGTTTTGTAGTTATTATTGTTACTGATGTTGTTGTTGTTGGATAGGACAGACAGAAATGGAGAGAGATGGGGAAGATAGAGAGCGGGAGAGAAAGATAGACACCTGCAGACCTGCTTCACTGCTTGTGAAGTGACTCCCCTGCAGATGGGGAGCCAGGGGCTCTAAACTGGGATCCTTCCGCCGGTCCTTGCGCTTCGTGCCATGTGGGCTTAACCCTCTGCACTACCATTGACTCCTGATTGGTGGTTCACAAGTTCCATTTTCTGGGATGTGAGTGAGTATATTCATTCTGACTTAGGTTTTGGTTAACTTTCAGTACAGAGCAGTTATTAATAGTGATTTTATGATTTTTGAGTCTTCTCAGATCTTCATGACAGGAAAAATCTTATATTATTCTTTCTTTGTATCATTTCAATTAGCTATCAATAAAAGATAGAGAGACTTAATAAGGAGCCGGGTGATGGCACACCTGATTAAGTACACATTACAATGCAGAAGGACTCAGGTTCAAGCCCCCAGTCCTCACCTACAGGAGAGAAACTTCTCAAGTGGTGATACAGGGCTGCAGGTGTCTCTGTCTCTCTCCCTCTGTCTCCCCCTTCCCTCTCGATTTCTGGCTGTCTCTATTACAATAAATAAACATAATGAAAAATTTTTTTCTTTTCCTTTTTTTTATTGTTGTAGTAGTTGTTGTCATTTTTGGATAGGACAGAGAGAAATGGAGAGAGAAGGGGAAGACAGAGAGGGGGAGAGAAAGATAGACACCTGCAGACCTGCTTCACCGCCTGTGAAGCGACTCCCCTGCAGGTGTGGAGCTGGGGGCTCGAACCAGGATCCTTATGCCGGTCCTTGTGCTTGCCACGTGCCACTGTGCTACATACAGCTCGACTCCCTTAATGAAAATATTTTTTTAAAGAGACTTAATAATACTTCCTTGACAGTTGAGTATATATTCAGAACAGAGACATGTCAAAAAATGCAATAAATGAGGTAAATGAAAATTAAAGATTGACATAAGATACCTTTTTTTGTTCGTTTTTGTTGCTAATGATTGAACTCAGGACCTCAACAAGTAAAGTATGCATCCTATCAGTGAGCTATATCCCTGAGCCAAATAAAATGTTTGTTTGTTTGTTGTTTGGTTTTTTTTCTTTTTCCATTTTTTAGTTTGTTTGTTTGTTTGACAGCAGAGTTATCCCCGGGGCTTGGTACCTGTACTATGACTCCACCTCTCCCAAGTTTTATTTCCCTCTTTTGTTTGTTTGCTTGTCTATTTTTGAGAGAGACTAAGACACAGAGAGATAGAGAAGGAAAGAGAAAGGGAGAGACACCTGCAGCACTGCTCCACCATTTTTGAAGCTTTTTTCTTTCTATTTTTTTTGCCTCCAGAGTTATCACTGAGACACCACGAATCCACTGCCTCTGGAGGCTACTTTGCCCCCCCTTTTGTTGTCCTTGTTGTTTTATCGTTGTTGTGGTTATTATTGTTGTTGTTGGATAGGACAGAGAGAAATGAGGATAGACACCTGGGAGTCGGGTGGTAGTGCAGCGGGTTAAGCGCACGTGGTGTGAAGCTTAAGGACCAGCATAAGGATCCCAGTTCGAGCCCCCAGCTCCCCACCTTCAGGGAGGTCGCTTCACAAGCGGTGAAGCAGGTCTGCAGGTGTCTTTCTCTCCCCCTCTCTGTCTTCCCCTCCTCTCTCCAACTCTCTCTGTCCTAACAATGACAACATCAATAACAATAACTACAACAACAAAAAAAGGGCAACAAAAGAGAAAAATAAATATATTTTTTAAAAGACACCTGCAGACCTGCTTCACTGCTTGCGATCCTTATGCCAGTCTTTGCACTTTGCACCATGTGCACTTAACCTGTTGGGCTACCACCCGATCCCCAAGAAAGAGCTTCCTGATCAGAGGCAGTTCTGCTTATAAAACTGAACATCTGGGGGACTAAAGTGTGTGAGCTTACTTGTAGTGATGTAAAGTTTATATGTGGGGTACATAATGAGCTTGGAATGGGCCGGTGAAATAGTTCACTGGGATAGTGCATTGCTTAGCCATGTATGTGACTCAAATTTGAATATGCCCCCATTCATTGAAGGAAGCTTTAGTGCTATGCCCTCTCTCTCTCTCTGTCTTTCTTAAATTTTTTTTAGATCTTTATTTATTTCTTGGATAGAGACAGCCAGAAATCAAGAGAGAAGGGGGCAATAGAGAGGGAGAGAGATAGACACCTGTAGCAGTGCTTCACCACTCGCAAAGCTTTCCCCCTGCAGGTGGGGACTGGGGGCTTGAACCCGGATCCTTGTGCACCATGATATGTGTGCTCAACCAGGTGCACCACCACCCAGTCCCTCTCTCTGTCTGTCTATCTCTACCTAAAAACAAGTGTTTGTAATGTGTTTCTGTTGAGAAGAATAAAGTGGCTTTGTTGGTCATAACTGAAAGCAGTTAAGACATCTGATAATCAGAGTGAACACGGTCGCAACGGTCTGGACAGGGCCAGCATTCTGCTTTATTGGCCCAGCAGTGGCTCTAGTGGGGTAATTGAGAAGCTCCTGACTTGGAGCTATCACTCATCACTCAGCTGAAAGTAGGACATTGAAGGATGGAGCTTACTTTTAGCGTGTCAGTCCTCTTTTGATGCTGACCTGTCATCTCGGGGGCCCCCTTTCTTTCCTAACCCTTTCTTTCCTTACAGGCATGTGCCCAAGCCTATAAGCCGGCTCTCCGGGCTGGGAATGGCCTTGGCATTGGCCATGCACACAGCACAGCCTGCCCCCTGTTCATGGTGTTGCCCCCACTCTGAGCTGATCTTTAACCCAACACTTCACTGTGTCTCCACAGGTCTCCCAAGCAGCCGCGGACCTCCTGGCGTACTGTGAAGCCCACGTGCGGGAAGACCCTCTCATCATACCAGTGCCTGCCTCCGAAAACCCCTTCCGAGAGAAGAAGTTCTTTTGTACCATCCTCTGACTCTGTTAGGAAACTGTCTCTTTTCTCTGTCTGTAGTGACCTTGCATGCTCTGAGCTTTAGGGAGCTCCACCCCCACCCCCACCCCCCACTCCACCTGGGTTGCTGGAGCCAAGTTTCCTGGTCCCCCTGGTTTTCTTCACTGAATTTGAATTTCACTTCTTTTTTTCATTTGCACATTGATTCCACTGTCAGCAGGAAAACAAGACATTTTAGTAACCAAATAGCAAGTGCTGAGTCCCAAGGAAGTAAGGATCCCAGGGTGTAAATTTCTAAGCATCGATTCCCAAGGTTAAATGCATCAAAGTAATACATTTCAGTGAATAACCTATTCAAACAAAAAATTGTCCCCAAGAATTCCCCACTCACAATGACCCAGTGTCAAGTTAGAACTTTTGGGCCCACTGCATTAGATAGGGAAAAAATTCTCCTCTCCCTTCCTGAGGAAAGCAATTCTGAATTCTCTATATCCTTTTCTATCATCCTTTGAGAAAGGAAATAATCCAGTCGTGAAAGAAAGTTTTCTTTTTTTTTTTTTTTTTGAAAGAGAGTGTGTGTGTATCTTTCTAAGGGCCTGGGACCCAAACCCAAATGGGAGCCCTAGACTGTAGCAGACTCAAGTGGAAGACTATATACAGCAGCCATTTGTTTACCTGTGTCCACAGGGCCAGCCCAGAGTGCCATCTTCCCTCTCCCTGTTGTAAACAGCAGAAAAACCAGGTCTTGAGTGCAGGCAGAGTGACCCCAAGAACCCTTCCTGAACCCCTGAGCTCCACTGCCTTTAGGAACACCTCTTTGCAGAGTAGCCCCTCAAACGAACTGAACCCCTTGCTGGGGAGCCCATTTGCCATCATCCCTCTTCCCATCTTATCCGGGAAGAGTCACATGGTCCTGTATTCTGGCCACTTAATGAACAGGGATGACCCCGTGACTCAGTTCTCAGTTTTTCTGTGGCAAGCTTGCACGCCTCCCCTAAAACAGATACATGCCAGAGAATAAAGCAGAGAATAAACCATGGGTGCAGAGAGCTCTTTGTCTAAGTTTGTTCTATTTTGTTTGTTTGGAAACTGCCTCTCTCCCTAGCTCTGACAGTGGCTTGCTGTTTAATATAGGGCAAGCCATTGTGTGCTTGAAATGTTCTAACCTGCAAATTGGAGCTAATGGTAATTACTCCTGCTTTTCTGTCTGGGAGGAAGCGCAGAGGTGCTACAGAGATGAAAGCTGTGTTTACCATTAAAGCAAACAGATGCACTCAATGCCAAGCAAAAAGCTAGGGAAAGATACATGACTTCAAAGATACCATCCAGTTGGAAGAGATAGTGTAAAATTGCCTCAGAGGAAGATGAATATAACTTGCAGATCAATTAGTGGACTGGCACCCCCTTGTCTTTCTTAGGCCATTTTTGTTCTTTGCTGCTTTTGTTGAAACTTGTCCTTAGTGTCAATGTCAGTGGTGTTAGGAAGCTGTGGGTTCCAACTATAGCAGATCCGTATGCTGTGTGTGATAATAAGACTTCAAGTCCTTCTCTATTTTAGTGTGTGACCAAGATCTCTTTATTCTGTGGTCTGTGTCAACACCATTAACCTGATAAAGCAGAGCACAATCCATAAAAGCACACCAGAGGAGCTGAGAAAGTGGGACAGCTCCGAAACTGCTAAAAACAGGTCAAGAAAAAAAATATACATGCTTCTAGTCTTCCAGCAGATATTCACCCCTTCATTTTTTTTTCCTTTTTCATCATATTCTGCCCCTCCTTTGTTAAAATTCTCTTCTGCTCCTCTTTTTTTTTTTTTACCATCCCTCCATGAGAAAAAAAAAATTTTTTTTTTTGGTCCCAGGGCTGGGTGGTGTGGTGTGCCTGACTGAGCACACATGCTACAATGCACAAGGACCCAGGTTTGAGCCCTCAGTCCCCACCTGCAGGAGAAAAGTTTACAAGTGATGAAGCAGTTCTGTAGGTGTCTCTGTCTCTCTCTTCTGTCTCCCCCTTCCCTCTCAATTTCTGGCTATCTCTACCCAATAAATAATGATAATTAAAAAGAAAAAAAGGGGGCATTATTTTGGTTCCTTTACAACACTTTTTTTTAAATATTTATTTATTTATTATTAGGTAGAGACAGAGAGAAATTGAGAGGAGCTGGGGAGATAGAGAGGGAGAGGAAGACAGAGAGCACTTTTTTCTTTTCTTCTGAACCTATGGCACTGAAGTTTGTACCTGTTTTTCCCCCAAGGTTATGGCTGGGGCTCAGTGCCTGCACTACAAATCCACTGCTCCCAGAGGCCATTTGTTCCCATTTTGTTGCCCTTGTTGTTGTTATTGTTGTTGCCATTGCTGTTGTTGCTGGATAGGACAGAGAGAAATGGAGAGAGGAGGGGAAGATAGAGACGGGGAGAGAAGGATAGACACCTGCAGACCTGTTTCACCGCCTGTGAAGCGACTCCCCTGCAGGTGGGGAGCCAGAGCTCGAACCGGGATCCTTGAGCTGGTCCTTGCACTTCGTGCCATATATACTTAACCTGCTGCACTAGCGCCCAGCCCCCAAGTTTGTACCTTTTAACGTGCTCCTGAATTAAGGGCCATCTTCCTAAAGGTAAGTTCATGCCTGTGGGCTAAGAGCTACACAAACATGAACACGAGCTCCTGTCCCTGCAAGTGGTAATGGAACGTAAATGGGATGGCTGTGACCTACCACAAACAGCTATCGTTTTTTGTCTTCTTCAGTCTGGCATCTAGCATCTGACCCCTTCCCTACTGGAGACAGAGGGAAATAGCCCCTTATGTGCAAACTTAGCGGGATGTAGTGCCTCCCTCCACTGTGGGTGCTACAATGGGGAGATCTTCCCTATCTCTTACCTGCAGCCCCCCGCTTATACCAGGCCAACCAGGAAATGGCCCGTGGTGACCAGGATGCACTTCTTGAACTCATCTTGCTTGGGATTACAAACCTGGAGCAACTGGCACAGAAGTGAAGGGTTGCTAGGATTCAGTTTGTGGGAACTTGGTAGTCTGGATGTGGCAGTGATCCAACAGGCAAGGTGGGTGGGACTGACAGGGCTGCAGGGATAGTGTGTCTATTGGTGACAATATTCCAGGATGGCAGAGTCCTTGAGCAGAACATTTCCTGTACCTTAACCCTCCTTCAAGCAGTCTTGGGCCCCACCCTCCTTCCTAGGTCTTTCATCAGCCTCCTTTCTTTCTTTCTTTCTTTCTTTCTTTCTTTTTTTAAATATTTTATGTATCTATTTTTTATTTCTTTACTGAGGGATTGTTTTACAGTTGACAGTAAATACAAAGACAATAGTTTGTACATACATAACATGTTTCAGTTTTCCACACAATAGTACAAACCCCACTAGGTCCTCCTCTGCCATCCTGTTCCAGGACCTGAACTGTTCCCCACACCCCACCCCCAACCCACCCCAGAGTCTTTTGCTTTGGTGCAGTATACCAACTCTAGTCTAAGTTCTGTTTTCTCTTCTGATCTTGTTTTTCAACTTCTGCCTATGAATATTTTATTTAATGAGAGCAATACAGGGAGACCAGAGCACTGCTCACCTCTGGCTTATGATGGTGCTGGGACACTGAACCTGGGACCTCAGAGCCTCCTGCATGAAAACATAACCATCATGCTGTCTCTCCAACCTTCTCAGCCTCCTTTCTAACTTTTTCTCAATGCTTAACGTTTCAAAGTTTTGCCCATAAATTCCTCATTTTTCCCCTAAGATAGCCTAGGATGTACATTTGATGTGACCTAATAACTTTACTCCTAGGTATTTGCCCAAGAAAGATGTTTAGCATACCTAGTCATCAAAAGGAATGCACTAGATTGTTTTTAGAAGCACTTCAGAATAACCTAAAACCATAAAGCTCCAGAATAACCTAAAACCCAGATGCTCCTGTTGAATGGGTCAATGAAACAGCATCATCACACAGCGGAACTCCAGACAGTAACAAGAATGAAGGACTCTGCAGCTGCATACCTCAGCGTGGTGGGAGTCTCATGAGATAAAGCAACAAGAGGCTCTGTGCCTCCAAGGCTGAAATCTTGCAAAGCAGCATGTTGCGAGTGGCCTCTCAGTTATTCTTGAGGGGAAGGTGGCCAGATGGGGAAAGGGGAGCTCCAAGGGTATTCTAGTTCTTGATCTGGTTACCAATTACCTGGGTGTGTCCATTTTGTGGAAACTCTGAACTATAAATTTACAATCTGTGCACTTTTCTGTATGTCTTCTACTTCAATAAAAGTTGGGTTTTGTGACTAGTAATGAGGAATGCTTGATTTTTTTTTTGCCTTTCTTGCATTTTACTTAGCTTTTTAATCCCCTGCGGATGTAACATCATTCATGATGAATTCAAGAGTATATCTGACATCTCAAATAAGAAATACTAGAGGGCTGGGTGGTAGCGCACTGGGTTAAGCACAAATAGTGCAAAACACAAGAGCCTGCTCAAGGATCCCAGTTCAAGCCCCCAGCTCCCCTCCTATAGGAGGGTCGCTTCGCAAGCAGTGAAGCAGGTCTGCAGATGTCTTTCTCTCCCCCCTCTATTTTCCCCTCCTCTCAATTTCTCTCTGTCCTATACAACAGCAGCAGCAGCAACAACAACAATAAAAGCAACAACAACAACAACAGAAAAAAAGATGGCCTCCAGGAGCAGTGAATTCATAGTGCAGACACAGCCCCAGCGATAACCCTGGAGGCAAAAAAAAAAAAAAGAAGAAAGAAAGAAAGAAAAACTTTGTGGGGCCAAGTGCTAATGGACCTGGTTGAGCACATACATAATCCAGGTTCAAGCCCCAGATCCCTACCTGCAGAGGGAGGGGGGAAGTTTTCACAAGTGAAGATATGCTGCAGGTGTCTCATTTCTCTCTCCTCTATCTCCTCCCTTTTCTCTCAATTTCTCTTTGTCTCCATCCAAAATAAATAATAAAACCTTAAAAAAAAAAAAGTACTTGCAGCTATCTGAGCAGAAAATAGGCTTTCAGCACTGTGCAGACAGTTCTTGTGAGGATGTGAACATTACGCTGTGGACCTTGTGTCTTTCAGAATACTGAGTGATTGTACTGGAGTTCCTGACTTGAGTAAAAGAGGGCCTCTGCTCCTCAGATGACCCCTTGGCAAGGAGCAGGGGCACCTGCCGGCTGTGTAATGGCTCCTGAATGTAGCCCTGGTCTCCCAGGCTGCTCTGCAGAAACAGACACTGCACCCAACTTCAGCACTGCTGCCTCCCACAGGGACATGAGGCCCCCCGTTCCAGACCTCTGATGGTATCTGAAGCCCCCCCCCCCCTCCTCCACTGTGTCTTTTCTACTCTCAGCCACTATGTGGCTTCTGCCATTCCCCTTTTTGCAGCTCTGACATCTTGAATCCCAGGGTAATCACAGAGTAACTGCCTACTGGGACTCCTGCTACAGGAGTCAAAAGGGCTTTGCCTTTGATTCTGAGCTCTGTTGCCCCAGGGAACTCAATAATGAACCTACAAGTTGTTAGCTGTCTCCCTCTGAGGGATCTACCGGCAGGAGAGCAATCCAAAGGTAGGAAGGAACTTTGTTCAAATGGTTAGCCAAATCTGAGATGAAAATAGTAGGTCAGGGGCTGGGGACATAGTGTAATGGTTCTGCAAAAGACTTCCGTGCCTGAAGTTCTGAGGTCCCAAGTTTAGTCTCCAGCACAGCTGAGCAACACTCTGGTCTCTCTCTGTATCTCTCTCTCTCTCTCCCCCCTCCCTCCCACCTTCCCTCCCCATCTCTCTGTCTCTCTCTTATTAAATAAATAAAATTTTTAAAAAGAAAAGAATTTTTTTTAATATTAGGTCACTGAAATAGCTCCCCTGAATAGTGCACTGCTTTGCCATGTGTATGAGTGAGGTTCGAGCCTAGCCCCCACTACACTGAAGAAACCTTTGGTGCTATGATCTCTCTCACTCACTCTCTCTGCCTGTTTATATCTTTTAAAAAATGGACCTGTGGCCCTAGTCAGGGAGTCCTGGGATTCCCATACAGACATGATGGGCCTAGACAGCTAACAGATCCCTCTCCACTGTCACTGGTCATCTTCATCAGGAACAACATAATGGACCCTTCTGTCGGCCCCTATCGACCTGACCCTCAATGTGAATCAACAATGGTAGGGAATGTTCCATTCTCCGAAGGGAGGTTGAACAACATACTCTACCACTTTGAGGAAGAAAGATGAATCCCACAATGAGTGCAGCCTAGAATGTCCCTAGCTAATGACCACAGAATGCGAGCTCATACCTACAGGGATGCAGAGGTTACACAGGCTCCTGTGCTGAATATGGGCCCCAAATTAAACAGATGGGGTTTATAGTTAACAATTATATACTTTCCCCATATTTGGAAGCTCTACTCTCTTCCCTGATCTAGCTTTCTAGTCCTTTTTCCAACTATGACACCATCTCCCCAGACAATAACTTGGGTCCACCTGCATATTAGATGTCAGGCTCAGGTAAAAACGAGTAAAGTCATGGGCCCCTTGGAATATACCTAAAATAGACCTACTAGCTTTTTCCAAAGCAGCCCCAAATCTTCATCTGCAATATTCTTGCCTTCAGGTTCATGATTAGTCAACAACTTTTTCTGCTTTACATCTTAACTCTTTTTTTAATTAGTTAATTAATTTATTTATTTTGCCTCCAGGGTTATTGCTGGGCTTAGTGCCTGCACTATGAATCCACTACTCCTGGAGGCCATTTTTCCCATTTTGTTGCCCTTGTTGTTGTTGTTGTTGTTAGATAGGACAGAGAAAATTGAAAGAGTAGGGGAAGACAGGGGGAGAGAAGGATATACACCTGCAGACCTGCTTCACTGCCTGTGAAGCAACACCCCCTGCAGTTGGGGAGCGGGGGGGGGGGGTGGGGGGGGAGGGGGAAGCTCCAACTGGGATCCTTATGCAGATCCTTGTGCTTTGCAGGGGGTTCTGCAGGTGTCTATCTTTCTCTCCCCCCTCTGTCTTCCCCTCCTCTCTCGATTTCTCTCTGTCCTATCCAACAACAACAACAGCGATGGCAACGATAACAATAGCAACAACAACAAGGGCAACAAAATAGGAAAAATGGCCTCCAGGAGCAGTGGATTTGTAGTGTAGGCACCCAGCCCCAGCAATAACCCTGGAGGCAAATAATAATAATAGTAACAGCTAAACTTGTTTTGGCAGTTTTCTATTTATTTTTTATTGTTGCTTCTCCACTCCAGACTGCCTTTTTCAGATAGAAGGAGAGAGGCAGAGACAGAAGGAAAGACAGCACAGCGCCAAAGTGTCCTCCAGTGTAGTGGGGGCCAGGGCTTGAAGCTGAGTTGTGTGCACCACAAAGAAGGTACATTGTCCAGATGAGCTATTTTGCTGACCCACCGTTAATAATCTTGATCCAGAAAAGAATCTGAACTTTGGTGATAGATGAGATAGAATTTTATTTACCCATTCTCTTCCATCAACTTCTTGGTGGTGGTGGGGGGGGGAGGTCTGACGAGAAGTTAGTATTTGTGGAGAACTAATATGATGCTCACATGTGCCAGGCACTGAGCAGAATAGAGCATTTCTAGGGACCCAGTGGTGGTGCACCCAGCAGAGTGGATTCCCATGATTCCACTTCAAACCATCTGCCTGCAGGCAAACTAAGGAACCTAATAGGTTCTCATCTCCACCTCACATTAACTTTTTTAAGTTGCTAGAAAACTGTGAATCACACTCTTTTTAAAAAATATTTATTTATTCTCTTTTGTTGCCCTTAGTTTATTGTTGTAATCATTATTGTTGTTGTTATTGATGTCGTTGTTGTTGGATAGGACAGAGAGAAATGGAGAGAGGAGGGGAAGACAGAGGGGGAGAGAAAGATAGACACCTACAGACCTGCTTCATCACTTGTGAAGCGACTCCCGTACAGGTGGGGAACTGGGGGCTTGAACCGGGATCCTTAGGCCAGTCTTTGAGCTTTGCACCATATGCGCTTAACCCGCCGCGCTACCGCCCGACTCCCTGAATCACACTCTTGACATCATAGGATGGCACCATTCTGGTCACTAAAAACCACAAAACACCTGCGAGCTATAAATGCATCTCCACACTGCAGTTGAACACTGCTTTAATTGTGATCATTAAAGCCAGGGGAGGGCCGCTTCTCCATGAGCAGTGAAAGAACAGCCTGAAAAGGAAGGAAACATTGTCCCTCGAAACAGGAAGGTCATATTAGTTGTAGTTTCCTCCCAAATGCCTATTTTTTTGGAGTTGAGAGTATGAGAGTGTTTTCCTGGGGGGGGGGGGGGCGAGACCTATAATTTCCAGGGCTAAAGGGTGTGTACAAGTATTCTCTGACTTTTCTTTGCAAATAATTTGGCAAAATATCACTTTTGGAGTATTGCACCAAACTAAGAATCTGGGTGGATTTTCAGGTCCACCTTAAGGGTATGGGGGTGAGGACACAGATCTTTGGTGGTGGGAACAATGTTAAACTATATGATTAACTATTAATCTTGTAAATTACTGTTTATTCAGTAATTATAAATCACTGTTTATTCAGTATGTCAGGGGAAAATAGATTGGATATGTCTCAAGTTGGTTAACTGCCTAGATTTCAGTTCTGAGTATATATTCCTTTGCTCTAAGCATTTAATGTTTCACATTTGTAAACTTGTCCCTTGAAGCAGGATTTTATTCTGACACTGGGCTTAAATTGTTAAAGCATTTCTAAAAATAACTTTTTTTTTCAAATACTAAATCACCTACAACTTTAGACCAGATAGATCAGAATCAGCTGGTCCTGTCAGTATATAAGAGACAGGCAGTAGTAGATGGCATTAAATGACATAAATCGTGATGAGGTCAAGTATAGTACAGTAAATCCTAACCATGGGATTTTCAAAGTAAACCAAGCTCCCAGGTAACCTGGTTACAATAATTATTGTCTATGACCTTCCTAAACTCTAAAACTGCAAAGAACCTTCCTTGTTCCCTTTAAAATCCATATTCTCCCAGTCCTAGAACCTCTGGGATTTTGCTTGTATTTCTTGATGCCTCTTATTATGCTGCCTCTGCTGACCTCAAATAAACCAATGCAATAAGTACCACCATGTCACATTATGCTGCCACTGTCTTTTCACTTTTTTTTTTTTTACCTCCAGAATTATCGCTGGGGCTCGTGCCTGCACTACAAATCCACTGCTCCAGGTGGCCATTTTTCCCATTTTTGTTGCCCTTGTTGTTCTTATTGTTGTTGTTGTTATTATTGTTGGATAGTATAGAGAGAAATTGAGAGAAGAGGGGAAGATAGGGGAGGGACCTGTTTCACCTCCCGTGAAGCAACTCCCCTGCAGGTGGGGAGCCTGGAACTGGAACCCGGATCCTTACGCCAATCCTTGAGCTTCACGCCTGCGATTAACCTGCTGCACTACCGCCGGCCCCCCTTCACTTCTTTTTTTTAATTATCTTTATTTATTTGATAAAAACAGCCAGAAATTGGGGGTCGGGCGGTGGCGCAGTGGGTTAAGTGCATGTGGCGCAAAGCGCAGGGACCGGCGTTAAGGATCCCGGTTCGAGCCCCCAGCTCCCCACCTGCAGGGGAATCGCTTCACAGTCGGTGAAGCAGGTCTGCAGGTGTCTATCTTTCTCTCCCCTTCTCTGTCTTCCCCTCCTCTCTCCATTTCTCTCTGTCCTATCCAACAACGAATTGCGTCAACAAGGGCAATAATAATAACCACAACGAAGCTACAACAAGGGCAACAAAAGGGGGGAAAAATGGCCTCCAGGAGCGGTGGATTCATGGTGCAGGCACCGAGCCCAGCAATAACCCTGGAGGAGGAAAAGAAGAAAGAAAAAAAAAAAAAAACAGCCAGAAATCAAGAGGGAAGGGGGTGGGAGAGAGACAGAGACACCTGAAGCCCTACTTCATCACTCACAAAGCTTTCCCCCTGCAGGTGGGGACCAGGGGCTCAAACCCAGCTCTTTGCGCATTGCAACGTGCGCTCAACCAGATGTGCCACCATCTGCCCCCGCCTTCACTTTGAATTACATCTAGAGTCAACTCCAATGATCTGGTGAGACCTTTCCTAACACACAGTCCTATTTCTAATTGTGCACTCTCTAATGAAGTTACAGACCTTAAATATAGACTTAAGGCCTACGGTACTGGGCAAACATATGTATATACACATATCCATAAGTTAGAGGCAACTATGCACCTCAAAGTAGAAGTGCTTAATAGTTCTCTGTGATTAGATTAAATAAGCTCACCAAGCAAGTAAAAAAGCCTAAAGAAAGTACCATAGTCTAATCAAATATCTACTACTTAGGCCTAGACACCCTTATCTTGTACCCCCTACTTCACTTCCCTCAGTCACTATATCTATTTAACTACACAAAAGGAAGGAAGGAAGATATATCACCTAATCTCTTGTGACAGTATCGGCATTATTGTCACCCCCAATAATCTTTAGAAGAAACACTATATACAATTGGCCAAGATATATATTGACCGAAAAAAAATATATATATATATATATACATATATATATATCACCTAAAGCAGAGTTATTGTCCTTTATTATTAGAATTATCAAACAAGTAAATGCAGTAAAACTTAGGTTAACTTAGACCTCACTAAAATCCTAGCTGTGTTTCCTCCCTAACTTGAGGACAGACCCCATAAACTTAATACCAGTTTCGATACAACAAATAACATTCAACACTTTAACAACTGGGAGAAAGTGTAAGATCATCAGATAAAGAAAGGACTACAAAAGCTGGGTAAGGGCAAGAAACTGGCTCACTTAATGATGGCCTTTTTGGTCAATACCAGGCCACCCCATCACCTGGGGCCTTGGTCAAGGAATCCTGGGATTCCCACACAGATATGATGACCTAGATCACTAACAGATTCATCTTTTCACCATCACTGGTCACTTCCAATAGGAGCATCATCATAAGCCCTATTGTGGGCCTCTCCTCTTTATGGAGGAAGTTGCCCTCCATAAAGCAGCAATGGTAAGTACTGCCCCAGTCTTCTTTTGAAAGAAGAGTATTATCCTACTCTGCCACTCAAGGAAGACTGAAATGAGTGCAGCCTAGAATGTTTCTGACTGTGACCATGGACAGTGAGCTCAGGCTGACAGTGATTCAGAGGTTACACAGACTCCTGTGTCAAATGTGAATATATATGGGTCCTGGTTCAGATTGATGGGGCAAATAGTTAATTGTGTTTATATATTTTCTTTGAGTTTGATAGCTACTTTCTGCCCTGATCCAGCTTTCTAGCCCTATTCTCAACTCTGACACCGTCTTCCCAGAATATTTTTAAATCACCTGCATGTTAGCTATCAATCTCAAGCAAAAATTACTAAAGTCATGGGCCCCTTGGAACATATCTAAAATAGACTTTCTAGCTTATTATTATTATTTATTTACTTGATAGATACAGAGAGAATTTGAGAGAGGAGGAAGACAGAATTTGGGAGAGAGACAGAGAGATACCAGCAGCCCTGCTTCACCACTCATGAAGCTTTCCCTCCTGCAGGTGGGGACCAAGGGCTTGGACCTGGGTCCTTGCACACTGTAATGTGATCACTTAACCTGGTGCACCACCAGTCCCCTAGTTTTTTCTTTGTTTTTTTGTTTTGTCTCCAGGGTTACTGCTGGGGCTTAGTGTTATCCCTACAAATCCACTGCTCCTAGCAGCCATTTTTTTCCATTCTGTTGGATAGGACAGAGATAAATTGAAAGAGGAGGGGGAGATAAGGAGAGAGAAAGATAGACACCTGCAGACCTGCTTCACCAATTGTGAAACTTCACCCCTGCAGTTGGGGAGCTGGGGACTTGAACATGTGTGCTTTACCAGGTATGCCACTGCCCATTCGTTTTTTTTTTTTTTTTTTTTTACCAGAGCACTGCTCAGTTCCGGCTTTTGGTGGTGCAGGGGGTTGAACCTGGGACTTTGGAGCCTCAGGCATGAGAGTCTCTGCATAACCAATATGAATCTGTCCCCACCTAGACTTCCTAGATTCTATCCACCCTAAGATGTCTAACCTCATCTGCTATATTCCTACTTTATGGCTCCTATTTATTAAATCTTTTTTCTATTTTATATCTTACCACCTTTCAGCCACCAAATTGCAGATGCTACTTTTATTCTATCCTAATCTCCCTGGGTAGATGACCTCACCAATGTACCCTGGGACCTCACCTCTCCAGAGCCCTACTCCACTAGAGAAAGATGGATCTTTGCACAGTCTGGGGATATGGATCAGCCTGTCAACATGCATGTCCAGCAGAGAAGCAATAACAGAAACCACAGCTCCTACCTTCTGTACCCCATAAATAATTTTGGTCCATAGCCCAGAGGGGAAGAAATGATAGGGGAAGATGTCCAGAGGGCTTTGTATTCCAGGCATTAGCACAGAAGCGTGAAGCTCAAGGACCGCCAAATCCTGGTTCAAGCCCCTGGCTCCCCAGCTGTAGGGGGGTTGCTGCACAAGTGGTGTTTGCAGGTGTCTATCTTTCTCTCCCCCTCTCTATCTTCCTTTCCTCTTCAATTTCTCTCTGTGTGGGACTATGTGAAAGCTTGGTAGAGCTTAGGGAAGCTCTTCCATCCTTGGATGGAGGTCTGGAAAGACACCCCACTTGTTAGCCTCTCTCCTTAGAGATGAGCCAAGAGGGAAAAGTTTCCCAGACTCAGTTTCTCCTTGTTAAGTCTCTCAAGCTCACAGAAAGCCTACAGGCCTCTCACACTTAGTTTCCCCTGCCAGCAGTAGGCCAAATGGTTGCCTGCTTTAGGGCTCACTCAAAGTTCACACATCCACTTCACCTTTTGATCATAAAGGAGAACAGGAGAACACACTCTATCATACACCACTAACACCAGACAGTGAAAAGCCCCCAAATCTTATTTCTTGTGCCCTAAGATATCTCTGATTTACATCAAGCTTTTTCTTTTCTCTACCTCACCTTACTGGTTTAACCCCTATGCTTCTCTCAAATGCCTTTGGATAATTAAAATGCCTGCATCATGGAGATTAATTGTCTTGACCTTTATGTATCATATCAATTCTTGTCATACCAGCCCCCTACCATAAGGGTAAGCTGAACTTTAAGAAACCTGTAATTTCTGACATATTTGAAAAATGTTCTTTGTATAACTCTCTATATAAACCTTTACCTATCCCCAAATAAATGAGTGTTCATACCAGAGTACTCCCCGAGTCCTCCTTTCTGAATCCTGCGGTCCCTGAGAGCCACTGAGTGAGAATCGGTGACTTACCCCTGGATGGATCCTCTTCATGTGAGTGCCAGCGTCTCTGTCTTATCTATCAATAGTAATAACAACAATAACAATAATGGCAACAAAAATGGGAAAATATGACCTCCAGCAGCAGTGGATTCATGGTGCAGGCACCGAGCCCCAGTAATAAACTTGGAGGCAAAAATGAAAAGAAGGAAAGAAAGGAAGAGACAGCAGGACCATAGGAAAAAAAAATGGGCAGGAAGTCGGGGGGTAGTGCCAGGACCAGTGTAAGGATCCTGTTTCAAGCCCCCGGCTCCCCACCTGCAGGAGAGTCACTTCACAGGTGGTGAAGCAGGTCTGCAGGTGTCTATCTTTCTCTCCCCCTGTCTTCCCCTCCTCTCTCCATTTCTGTCCTATCCAACAATGACAACTACAACAATAAAACAACAAGGGCAACAAAAGGGAATAAATAAATATTAAAAAAAAGAAAAAATGGGCAAATGTAGAGAAATATAGTTACAGAAATAATAGTCAACCTATATCAGTGACCTTGGGAGAACAACTACAGTTTCCAGTGAAGGGAATAGGGACACAGAACTCTGGTGGTGGGAATGGTGTGAAATTATACCCCTGTTATCTCATAAGTCTGTAAATCAATATTAAATCACTAATAAAATTTAAAAATAGTATTACTTACCTGAACTTGTACATTCTTTCATTGTATTGTATTTTTCTGTTTGTTTTAAAGTTAAATTTGGCCTCATTTAACTCAGTTTTAACCAAGCCCTGGGACAGAATAAAGAAAACCATTGCTCCTGAGAAAGTCTGTGCTGTGCTTGGCAGCATAAGCCACTCTGCTATTAACTGTTTCCTGAGCAATGAGCCTCCTCATCTTTTTTATTATTATTTATTTTAGATAGAGACAGAGAGGTTGAGAAAGGATAGAGGGGGAAGAGAGAAAGAGATACCTACAGCACTGTTTTCCTACTTGTGAAGCATCCCCCCTGCAGGTGGGGGCAGGGGCTTAAACCAGCACTGTAATATGTGCACTCTACCAGGTGTTACACTCCCCTTCCTCCCTCGTCTTAGCCCTTACTGGACTCTAACACTCAGAAATCCAGCTATGCATCAGCACATCTTGGTTTAGGAAAATTCCATTGTAATATGAAAACCCAAGAAGAAAAAAGTGATCCCACCTGGTAGAAAAGTGATGATTGAGCCAGGGGGACTCAGATTCAAGTCCTGGTCCTACTGTAATGGCTTGTCCTGGGGAACTCCATCTTGGCGTCCTCGCGACCCCGCCAGTACCAATAAGCTTCAGGAAAATTCTTGGCTCACTAGAGTGCACAGTATACTTATAAAATACCCTTAAGAACGAGGGAGTGGGAGTCGGGCGGTGGCGCAGCGGGTTAAGCACACTTGGCGCAGCGCAAGGACCAGCGGAAGGATACCGGTTCCCCACCTGCAAGGGAATCACTTCACAGGCGGTGAAGCAGGTCTGCAGGTGTCTTTCTCTCCCGTCTCTGTCTTCCCCTCCTCTCTCCATTTCTGTCTGTCCTATCCAACAACGACATCATTAACAACAACAATAAAAAAAAAAGGGCAGGGGGTCGGGCGGTGGCGCAGTGGGTTAAGCGCATGTGGCGCAAAGCGCAGGGACCGGTGTTAGATTCCCGGTTCGAGGCCCCAGCTCCCCACCTGCAGGGGAGTCGCTTCACAGGCGGTGAAGCAGGTCTGCAGGTGTCTATCTTTCTCTCCCCTTCTCTGTCTTCCCCTCCTCTCTCCATTTCTCTCTGTCCTATCCAACAACAAATTGCGTCAACAAGGGCAATAATAATAACCACAACGAAGCTACAACAAGGGCAACAAAAAGGAGAAAAAATGGCCTCCAGGAGCGGTGGATTCATGGTGCAGGCACTGAGCCCAGCAATAACCCTGGAGGAGGAAAAAAAAAAAAAAAAGGGCAACAAAAGGGAATTAAAAAAAAAAAAAGAATGAGGGAGTATCAGGAGTAGATTTCTCAGAGAAGAGGTATGGAGGGGGTGATATTTTTTACTTATTTATTTATTTATTTATTTAAGAAAGGATACATTAACAAAACCGTAGGATAGGAGGGGTACAACTCCACACAATTCCCACCACCCAATCTCCATATTTCATCCCCTCCCCAATAGCTTTCTCATTCTCTATCCCTCTGGGAGCATGGACCCAGGGTCATTGTGGGTTGCAGAAGGTGGAAGGTCTGGCTTCTGTAATTGCTTCCCCACTGAACATGGGCATTGACTGGTCAGTCCATACTCCCAGTCTGCCTCTCTCTTTCCCTAGTCGGGTGGGTCTCTGGGGAAGCGGAGCTCCAGGACACATTGGTCTTCAGTCCAGGGAAGCCTGGCCAGCTTCCTGATGACATCTGGAACCTGGTGACTGAAAAGAGAGTTAACATACAAAGCCAAACAAATTGTTGAACAATCATGGACCCAAAGCTTGGAATAGGGGAGATGAAGTGTTGGGGGGTACTCACTGCAAACTTTAGTGTACTTCTGCTTTCAGGTATATATTTTGCCCTAGTTTATGGATACGTGTGAACATATGCTCTATATCACAGAACCTGGTCTATATCTAGGTTTTGGGACTTTGTTAGGAAGTGAACCTCCTGGGATGGAATTAGAGAATACTATGAAAGGAAAGGTCTCACCCGAGTAATGAAGCTGAAGGGTTGTCATTCCACACCTGAAGTCTCTGGACACAGTCTGAGCTGAAGCATGTTGAGGTGGCACTCGTTGCGTTGATTAGGTTGCAATCAGCGGAAGCAATATTATTTGATATGAATTGGGAGAAGCATGCAGGAAAGTGGGTCTTACCCTAAGGTTCCAGGACTGGGGGAAATAAAGGCTCTATAGTGGAACTGTGAGGTTCCTGCTGTTTTAGGGCTCAAGAAGACAATGGATAGTTATTGTTATCATCACATTATTTGGTAATTGGGTTAACTTTGAAAAGTCCCTTTGTTAGGGTTTGCTGTATAATACCCAGCATCTTGTATATAGCTGTGCCACTGGTTGCTTCTGATCTACCTGGTCTAGGCTTTCGAGAGAGTCCGCATATCAAAGACTCAGCCTATATATTAAAAAGACTCAGTCTGTGTTTTAAAAAGTTCAAGACATACAATCAATTTTTCCCTGGAGGGGGTGTTCTAAAATTAACAGCCTATGTTCGCTTCTGTACCCTGCTTGCTTGTGAAAGCTGTGGTTTTTGCCTTTATAACCAGCTGTGTGACAAGGGCTGACACTGCTCTCTGAACAGCAACTCACTGGGAGACAGTCCCCAGTCGGGAAATAAAAACTCTCAAAATTTGGACATTGGTCTCGAGTTGTCTTCTTTGCCTTGACCCCACATTACTAGCTCTACCAAAGCTAATAATTTCTACCTGTGAATTCCTGTCTACTAAACATTTTATGTAATGTTTATTAACAAGAAATGCTTATTAAACATTTGAAAGCTCCAAGATTTCAAATCCTCATCTAGGGAAGTGAGTTTAACACTTACTATAAAAGGCCATTGAAGAATCAAGGCAATAGACTAAGTTTCTAGTATTGCTTAGGGTATAACATATTTTTAACAAATTAGGACTAATCGCGTTTATCTTCTTAACAATTATAAAAACATGACCCGTCAAAGGCTCTAGTAGCTGGAACATTTATTTTTTTTACATTTTATTTATTGGATAAAGACAGAGAAGGGAGAAGAAAATGGAGATGTAGAGAGACAGTGTTCTATACACCTACAGCACTGCTTCACTGACTGTGAAGCTTCCCCCTTGCCAGTAAGGATCACGGTATTAAACATGGGTCTTTGAGCATTGTAACGTGTGCTGTGCGTTCAACCAGGTTTGCCACCACCAGGCCCCTAGAACTTTGTTTCGAAATACTACTAAGTTGTGCTTCCTTTTTGAGGTGAACTATCTTCTCTCTTATCTTGTTCTTCGCACAATTTTGAAGAACTACACATTGGACTTAGAAGCATCTTGGTTGGTAGGCACATTTGCTACACTGCAGGCTGGGAGGTGGGAAGAGTCATATTTAGAGGAAGCTATCTTGGATTCTGACAGGGACAAAGTGTATAGTTAGGAGGAGCCTGGCAGTGTCCAGGCACATTGCTCATTACTATTATAGCCTGAATTGTCTCCTCCTGGAGTTCATCTGTGGAGGTCCTAACCGATAGATGGGTTACCTCAGAATGTGACTAGAGCTGGACATCACTTCTTTTATTTTTCCTTAATTGCCACTAGGGTTATTGATGAAGCTCAATAATAAGTGCCTGCACAACAAATCCACCACTCTTGGCATCCATTTTTCTTTCTTTCTTTTTTCTTTTTAAAATATTTTTATTTGTTTATTATTGAATAGAGACAGAGAGAAATTGAGAAGAGAGGAGGGGATAGAGAGGAAGAGAGACAGACACCTGCAGCCCTGCTTCACCACTCTTGAAGCTTTCCCCCTGCAGGTAGGGACCAGGGGTTTGAACCTGGGTCCTTGCACACTATAATGTGTATGTTTAGCCAGGTGCACAACTGCCTGACCCCCAAGAACTTCTCAAAGGCAAGACAATTTTGCGTTTTGTAGATAAAGATTAGTCTATGAATGAACACATTGTAACTGAGCACACATTGATCATAACCCTTTATAAATACAGAGACTTAAAAAAAAAAAACACAACAGCAATCTGTTTGGTTATTAGACCTACATGTTACTATCACCTTTTTGCTCCCTCCCCCAACATACCAGTTAGCCTGATTAGCACATAATGTCACAAGGTCAAAGACAGAGGATAGAGGGAAGGTGGAAACTCTTCACCCCTACAAATATCAACCCCATTTAAGCAAAAAATAATTCACAAACTCTTACTACATAAACATGAAAAATTATAAATGTGAGTTTAATCTCTGTTATTCTGTTTTATACCCCCCCAAGACAGCAAAACGATGCTAAAAATAAAATCAAAGTAAAACATGTTTTCACAAACACTTCAATATATAAATTAAAAGCAAACAATGTGGCAACTCCACTGTGTTTAGGAAAAACTAAGCACAACAGAAGTGCATGTTTGTGTGAGAAGACTTAAGTGCCTTCTGCACTACTCATACAAGGAATTCCCTGTAACAGGCAATCAGGTGAGGTAGTTCGATATATTTGGGCATAAGGAACATTTAGCAACTGTTTTTAAAGCAACACAGAAGAAGCTATGGCTGGATTCTATTCTGTAAAATAATGAGAGGCATACATATTAGCATGTGCACATGGAGAGAATCTAGAGAAGTGAATATTGATGGTTAAGAGGTGTGGAACTGCAGGCATGATTTGCTTTCTGTAGTGCAGGTTTCTGATATGTTGGATTCCCTACAGAGGACACAATGGCTCTCTTAGAGCAAATTTTAAATGTTTACAAAATAAAAATAAATCAGGGGGAGGGGTTTCTGCTTAGGGTAGACTGATACAGGTTCTTATGGCACTCAACTAAGGAAGTTTGGGCAAGAGATATGGAGCTGGTTTGATTGTTCTTTCTCTTCTTTTTCTTTCTCCTTTCTTTCTTTTTTCTTTTTTTTTTTTTCATTTTGATAAGATAGAGAATACCTGCAGTATTTGCTGCACTGCTCATGAAGCTTCCCCCACCCCCGACCCCTGCAGGTAGGGAGCAGGGGCTCAAACCCAGGCCCTTGCACATAGTAACATGTTCACTTAACCAGATGCACCACTGTTCAGCCCCCAAGGGTATTTCTTTATAGAAGAATCAAGTTAAAATAAATTCATTGAACTGGATATCCTCCCAAGAAAGCTTAGAACATAGAGAGGGGAGATTACATGAAGACAGGGGGAGAAGTCAAAGATGGCCATCCACTAGCCAAGGAGGCCTCAGAAGGAACCAACACCACCCCCCACACCCTTGCCACTGACACTTTGATCACATTTGTCATGCAGAACTGTGAGGGGAGAAAATGTCTGTTGTTTAAACCACCTAATCTTTAGCATCCTATGATCATTCTAACAAACTAATGCAATTTTCAATTCCTGATAGGTGAGTTCACCAGGTGCAAAAACATTTTGCAAGGATCATTTTATGGATGCTGTTAAGCTCATTTTGGAAATGGCAAAATGAGACTCAAAGAGATTAAATGATTTGCCAAAGCCACCTGAATCGAAATAGACAAATCTGGGACTCAGTCTAGTGCAGAGCACATGTTGTATTTTTGTTTGTCTACTTGGGGAAGTTTTTTTTTTCTTTTTTTTTTAATGTTATTATTGGTTTAATATTGATTCACAAAATTACATGTCAATAGGCGGATAATGCCACACCGTTCCCACCACCAGAGTTCTAAATACCCATTCCTTCCATCGCCTTCCACTGCGGTTCTCCCAAGGTTGCAGACACGGGTTATCTCTACAACTATCTGTCTACATTTGTACATAATTGCTCCCTTTTTCTTCCAGGTTCTATCCCCATCCTCTCCAAGCCACATCTGATCCTAATACTATATCCAAATGCCCCTCTAATTTTTCCTCCTCTCTTTCCAGGCCCCAGTGGCTCTAGAGTTTAAAGCCCTCTTAGCCTCTTCCTCCTGTCACTTCTCCCCCCCTGGGAGTATGGATCAAAATAGTTTTGACTGACACCACCACACCGAATGAAACCAGTGCTGAGGTCTCTTTCACTCTCCCTCTCTGCTTCTCTGCCTCTTTGATCCTATCTTTAAAAAAAAATGCATTAACAACACTTTTCTTCATAGAATATAAATATAATAAAGCTACATTTAGATACACATATTCCATTAATCATGAAGGTTAATAGAAAATAAGCCTCCCCCCAACTACCGAGAATAAATGTAAAGTAAATTGAGCTCAAGCTTTCCCAGTGTAATGTTTATACATAAATATGCATAAAAGATTATTTCATTCATGATCTGCATAGCTCAGATATATATATATATATATATATATATATATATATATATGTTAAATATATTGTCATCACTCATGCAGCAGTAATTATTTCCAAGAGTTCATTTGCTCACCCAAGTCTTTACTAACTTGCATATAATTCATGTGAATTCTCAGCACGTTTTATTTCAACACAGCTATTTAAATTTTTTTAACCATATTTGTTTATTACACTAACAAATGCTGTAATAAACTAGTTTTACAGTCTGTGCTTTAACTGAGAAGAGAAAATGATGAATCACAAAGAAAAAATTTGAACAACCAGCCAAATAAAAGTGCTCATAACGTGGTCCGGGAGGTGGCGCAGTGGCTAAGGCACTAGACTCTCAAGCATGAGGTCCTGAGTTCAATCCCCAGCAGCATATGTACTGGAGTGATGTCTGGTTCTTTCTCTCTCTACTATCTTTCTCATTAATAAATAAATAAATGATCTTTTAAAAAAAGTGCACATGACAAAAGTAGTCAAAGCTAGGCTTAGAATAACTGTAATTTTTATTTTTATTTATCTTATTTGATAGAACAGAGAGAAACTGAGAGGGAAAGGGAGGTAGAGAGAGAGCAAGAGGGCTGGAAGACTCTCACACCTGGGAATCCAAAGTCCCTGGTTCAGTGCCCCATACCATAAGCCAGAGCTGAGTAGTGCACTGGTAAAAAAAAAAAAAAAAAAAAGGGGGGGGTGGACCTGGTTGAGCGCACATGTTCTAGTGCTTAAGGACACAGGTTCAAGCCCTCGGTCCCCACCTGCAGGGGGAAAGCTTCATGAGTGGTGAAGCTAGGCTGCAGGTGTCTCTCTGTCTCTCTCACTCTGTATCATCCCCTTCCCTCTTGATTTCTATCTATATCCAATAAATAAATATAAAAAAAAGTTGAGAGAGAGAGAGAGCTGTAGCACTGCTTCAATGCTCATGAAGTTTCATCATGAAGATGGGAACTGGGAGCTTGAACCCAGATCCCTGGGCATGGTAACGTGTGTGCTTAAAAAAGCTGAATAAGGACAAGAGACTGGAATACTTTAACAGTGACTCTTTAGTCACTATCAGGCCATTCCACCATCTGGGGCCCTAATCAGGGAGTCCTGAGATTCCCAAACAGACTTGATGGGCCTAGAACTCAAAAAAGTCCCTCTCTCCATTGTTACCAGTCATTTCTATCAGGAACAACAAAATAGACCCCTTTGTGGGCCCCCATAGGACCTTGCCCTCAACTTGGATCAACAATGGTAGAGAATGTTCCATCCTCCGAAGGACAACATACTCTATGCTACACTTGAGGAAGATGGGTTGATACTGAGGCAGCATGGAATGTTCCTACTCATAACCACAGAATGTGAGCTCAGATCTAGAGGGATGTAGAGGTCACACAGGCTCCTAAGCTAATTATAGGCCCCAGATCACATCAAATCGATGGGGTTTACAGTCAACAATATTTATACCCCTTTCCCATATTAGGGAGCTACTCTCTTCCCTGATTCAGCTTTCTGGTCCTTTTCCCAGCCATGACGTCATCTCCCCAGAAAATAATTAGGATCCACCTGCATATCAGATTTCAGGCTAAGACCAAAAAAAAAAAAGTATAGCTACAAGCCCTTTAAAATATAACTAAAATATACCTATTAACTATCTATTAACTACAAAATGGAAGACCCCCCAACACTTCATCTAAACTATTCCATCCTTTAGGTCCATGATTGTTCAACAATTTGTTTGGCTTTGTATGTTAACTCTCTTTTCAGCCACCAGGTTCCAGATGCTAGCAGGATGCGACCAGACTTCCCTGGACAGACAACCCCACCAATGTGCCTGGAGCTCTGCTTCCCCAGAGCCCTTCCCCCCTAGGGAAAGAGAGAGGCAGGCTGGGAGTTCAGTTGTCAATGCCCATGTTCAGCAGGGAAGCAATTACAGTAGCCAGACCTTCAACCTTCTGCATCCCACAATGATCTTGGGTCCATACTCCCAGAGGGTTAAAGAATAGGAAAGCTATCAGTGGAGGAGATGGTATACAAAGGTCTGGCGGTGGGAATTGTACGAAGCTGTACCCCTCTTATCCTATGGTTTTGTCAATGTTTACTTTTTATAAATAAAAAATTTTTAAAAAAAACATGTACTTAATGAGCTGCATCACCACCTGAAGAATTCCAATCTTACATTTGCGTGACATTAGGCCACATACTCAGTATCAATTATGAGCTAGTGGTTTTAAGGGCCTAATAATCTAAGTGATTTAATTTTTCTAAATATTTTTAATTATTTATTAGACAAGGAAAAATTGTAAGGGGAGGGGTAGATAGGGAGAGAGACAAAGAGACAACTATATCCCTGCTTCACTACACATGAAGCTTTCCCCCTGCAGGTGGGGACCAGGAGCTTGTATCTGGGTCCTTACACACTTTAATGTGAGAACTTAACCAGGGGCGCCACCACTTGGCCCATGATTTAATTTTTTTAATTTTTAAAATTTTATTTGCTCATTTAAAAATTTTTTTATATTTATTTATTTTCCCTTTTGTTGCCCTTATTGTGTTTTTTATTTTATTTACTCATTTTTAAAATTTTTTAATATTTATTTCTTTTCCCTTTTGTTGCCCTTGTTTTTTTTTTATTGTTATAGTTGTTGTTATTGATATCGTCGTTGTTAGATAGGATAGAGAGAAATGGAGAGAGGAGGAGAAGACAAAGATGGGGAGAGAAAGACAGACACCTGCGGACCTGCTTCACCATTTGTGAAGCAACTCCCCTGCAGGTGGGGACGCAGGGGCTAGAACTGGTATCCTTACGCTGGTCCTTGGGCTTCACGCCAAGTGGCTTAACCCACTGCGCTACCGCCAGACTCCCTCATTTTCTTTCTTTTTTTTTTTTTTTGTAACCAAAGCTCTTATCAGCTTTGGCTTCTGGTGGTGCGGAGAGTCTTTTTGTATAACCATTATGCTATTTACCCCTGCCCAATTTAAATTTTTTTTTTTTTAATTTAAGAAAGGATTAATTAACAAAACCATAGGGTAGGAGGGGTACAATTCCACACAATTCCCACCACCCAATCTCCATTTCCCACCCCCTCCCCTGATAGCTTTCCCATTCTCTATCCCTCTGGAGTATGGACCCAGGGTCATTGTGGGTTGCAGAAGGTAGAGGGTCTGGCTTCTGTAATTGCTTCCCCGCTGAACATGGGTGTTGACTGGTCGGTCCATACTCCCAGTCTGCCTCTCTCTTTCCCTAGTAGGGTGGGTCTCTGGGGAAGCGGAGCTCCAGGACACATTGGTGGGGTCTTCAATCCAGGGAAGCCTGGCCGGCATCCTGATGACATCTGGAACCTGGTGACTGAAAAGAGAGTTAACATACGAAGCCAAACACAATTAAAAATTTTTTAAGCTTGAAGTTAACTGGAGAGGTATATAGGGACAGGCAGTGATGCACTTGGTTAAGAGCACATAGCACCAGGCGCAAGGACCTGGGTTCCAGGTCCCACTCCCCACCTTCAGGGAGAAGTTCATGAGTGGTGAAACGGGTCTGCACATGTCTGTCTATCTATCTATGTATCTATCTCTATCTCTGTCTCTCCTCCTTTCTTAATTTCTCTCTGTCCAAATAAAAATAGAAAGAAAAAAACATGGAAAAAATGGCCTCCAGGTGCAGTGGATTTGTAGTGCAGGCACCAAACCTCAACTATAACCCTGGTAGAAGAAAAAAGAGAGAGAGGTATATGAAGTTGAAAGGCTTTGGACCATGTAAAGACAGAGAAATAATAGGAGCAACTCAGAACTACTGAGTGTTTGCAATGTGTAAGTAAGCATATTAAATAAATTAACAGAATTTCCCATTAAGCATGAATTATTATTTACTGTCACTTTATAGATGAAGAAACTGAGCAAAGGATGTGGTAATAACTGGATTACAGAAGGGAGCAGGTAAAAAGATGCAATACTTGGCAATTTCCATGGTGTAAATATACCGTTAAGACAGATTTTTTTAATATTTATTTTATTCCCTTTTGTTGCCCTTGTCGTTTTATTGTTGTTGTTATTGTTGTTGTTGTTGATATCATTTTCGTTGGATAGGACAGAGAGAAATGGAGAAATGAGGGGAAGACAGAGAAGGGGAGAGAAAGACACCTGCAAACCTGCTTCAATGCTAGTGAAGCGACCCCCCTACAAGTGGGGAGCTGGGGGTTCGAACCGGGATCCTTACTTGGGCCTTGAGCTTTGAGCCACATGAGCTTAACCTGCTGCGCTACCACCCGACTCCCAAGACAGATCTTTTAATATTTATTTTATTTTATTTTTATTTATTTTCCCTTTAGTTGCCCTTGTTTTATTGTTGTGGTTATTATTGTTGTTGTTATTGATGTCATCGTTGTCAGTTCAGAGAGAAATGGAGAAAGGAGGGGAAGACAGAGAAGGGGAGAGAAAGACACCTGCAGACCTGCTTCACCACTTGTGAAGCGGCTCCTCCTGCAGGTGGGGAGCCGGCGGCTGGAACCGGGATTCTTTTTTCTTTTTTTTTCCATTTGTGACTACTTTCTTTTATTATTATTATTATTATTTATTTAAGAAAGGAGACATTAACAAAATCATAGGATGGGGGGTACAACTCCACACAATTCCCACCACCCAATCTCCATATCCCCATCCCCTCCCCAATAGCTTTCCCATTCTCTATCCCTCTGGGAGCATGGACCCAGGGTCGTTGTAGGTTGCAGAAGGTGGGAAGTCTGGCTTCTGTAATTGCTTCCCCGCTGAACATGGGCGTTGAGTTGACTAGTCGGTCCATACTCCCAGTCTGCCTCTCTCTTTCCCTAGTAGGGTGAGTCTCTAGGGAAGCGGAGCTCCAGGACGCATTGGTGGGGTCTTCAGTCCAGGGAAGCCTGGCCAGCGTCCTGATGGCATCTGGAACCTGGTGGCTGAAAAGAGAGTTAACATACAAAGCCAAACAAATTGTTGAACAATCATGGACCCAAAGGTTGGAATCGTTGGAACCGGGATTCTTAAGCTGATCCTTGCTCTTTGGCCAACTGTGTTTAGCCGGCTGCGCTACTGGCCGACCCCCATTAAAACAGATTTAAAGCTATTAGTGTGCCATTAACGGGCCCACAAAGTTCCTGAAAATGTAATAATTGCTGTCAATTGTTCAAGTTCACATAACACAATTAAATAGTAAATAGAAGACTCTCTGTCTGAACCCAGGAAATCTGACTTCACAACCTATATTCTCAATGATCTACATCTTATTTTTAGAGAGAATAAATCACCAACGGGATCTGCACTTGAGCAAAAGTGGTGGCTGGGAATAGAAGTGTATTCGATTTCTCTAATTGACAGTCCAGTAGGAAAGGAGAATAAAAAGTAAATTGTAGAGGCTGGGTAGTGACACACCTGGTTGAACATTACACACTACTCATTACCATACATAAGGATCTGGGTTTATGTCCCCACTCGGCACCTGCAGGGAGGAAGCTTTTTTTTTTTTAATTTTTTATTTAAGAAAGGATTAATGAACAAAAACATAAGGTAGGAGGGGTACAACTCCACACAGTTCCCACCACCCAATCTCCATAACCCACCCCCTCCCATGATAGCTTTCCCATTCTCTAGCCCTCTGGGAGCATGGACCCAGGGTCGTTGAGGGTTGCAGAAGGTAGAAGGTCTGGCTTCTGTAATTGCTTCCCCGCTGAACATGGGCGTTGACTGGTCGGTCCATACTCCCAGTCTGCCTCTCTCTTTCCCTAGTAAGGTGTGTCTCTGGGGAAGCGGAGCTCCAGGACACATTGGTGGGGTCTTCAATCCAGGGAAGCCTGGCCAGCATCCTGGTGGCATCTGGAACCTGGTGATTGAAAAGAGAGTTAACATACGAAGCCAAACAATTTGTTGAGCAATCATGGATCCTAAGCTTGGAATAGTGGAGAGGAAGTGTTAGGGAGGTACTCACTGCAAACTCTAGTGTACTACTGCTTTCAGGTATATATTTTCCAGTAGTTTATGGATACGTGTGCACATAAGCTCTCTCTCACAGAAACTGGTGTATATCTAGGTTATGGGACTTTGTTAGAAAGTGAACTACCTGAGATGAAATTAGAGTGTACTATAAAAGGAAAGGTCTCACCCGAGTAATGAAGCTGAAGGGTTTTCATTCCACATGTGAAGTCTCTGGACACAGTCTGAGGTGAAGCATGTTGAGGTGGCAATCGTTGCGTTGGTTAGGTTGTGATCGGCGGATGCAATATTATTTGGTTTGGATTGGGAGAGGCATACGGGAAAGTGGGCCCTATCCAAGGGTTCCAGGACTGGGGGAAGTAGGGGCTCTATAGTGGAGATGTGAGGTTCCTGCTGTCTTAGGGTTCAAAAAGACAATCGATAGTTAATGTTATCATCACATTATTTGTTAATTGGGTTAACTTTGAAAAGTCCTTTTGTTATGGTTTGCTGTACAGTATCCAGTATCTTGTATATAGCTGTGCTATTGGATGCTTCTAATCTACTTGGTCTAGGCTTTTGAGAGAGTCCGCGTATCAAATACACAGCTTATATATTAAAAGGATTCAGTTTGTGTTTTGAGAAACTTTGAGACATACAATTGATTTTCCCCCTCTCATATTAATTAACTACTGATTTATATGTCTACATTTTGCTAGGAGTCTACATAAACACCATTCCCACCACCAAAGGACTGTGACCCATCCCTCCCGCCCACTCCCACCCCCCACTGGCCCAGGAAGCTACATGTCTACCCCTCACCACTGGGTTTTTACTTTGGTGCCCTACTTACAATTTGATCAGGTCCTGCTTTTAGTTTCCCTTTCAGATCTTCTTAATCAACTTCTGTTGATGAGTGGGATCATCCCATACTCATCTTTATCTTTCTGACTTAGTTCACTTAACATAATTCCTTCTAGCTCTGTCCAAGATGGGTCAGAGAAGGTGGGTTCATTGTTTTTGATAGCTGCATAGTATTCCATTGTGTATATATACCACAGCTTTCTCAGCCACTCATCTGTTGTTGGGCACCTGGGTTGCTTCCAGGTTTTAGCTATTATGAATTGTGCTGTTATGAACATAGGAGTACACACCTCTTTTTGGTTGGGTGTTATGGAGTCCTTGGGGTATAACCCCAGGAGAGGAATTACTGGATCATATGGAAGGTCCATGTCTAGCCTTCTGAGAGTTTTCCAGACTGCTCTCCACAGAGGCTGAACCAATTTACATTCCCACCAGCAATGTAAAAGGGTTCCTCTGTCCCCACAACCTCTCCAGCATTTGTTGCTGCTGTCCTTTTTTATGTATGCCATTCTTACAGGAGTGAGGTGGTATCTTAGTGTTGTCTTAATTTGCATTTCTCTGACAGTGACCTAGAGCAGTTTTTCATATGTTTGTTAGCCTTTTGGATCTCCTCTGAGGTGAATGTTTTGTTCATATCCTCTGCCCATTTTTGGATGGGGTCATTTGCTTTTTTGGTGCTAAGTTTGCTGAGCTCTTTATATATTTTGGTGATTAATTTCTTGTCTTATGTATGGCATGTGAAGATCTTCTCCCATTCTGTGAGGGGTCTCTCTGTTTGTTTAATAGTTTCTTTGGATGTGCAGAAGCTTTTCAATTTGATGTAGTCCCATTGGTTTGTTTCTGCTTTAGTCTTCCTTGCAATTGGGTTTGATTCATCAAAGATGTCCTTGAGGTGTAGGTGGGAAAGTGTTTTACCAATGTTTTCCTCTAAGTATTTGATTGTTTCTGGTCTGACATCTAGGTCTTTGATCCATTTGGAGTTGATTTTTGTTTCTGGTGAGATAAATGGTTCAATTTCATTCTTCTGCATGTTTCAACCCAGTTTTCCCAGCACCATTTATTGAAGAGAGCCTCCTTTTTCCATTTAATCCTTTGGGCCCCCTTATCAAAGATTAGATGCCCATAGGTGTTGGGATTTACTTCTGGGCTTTCAATTCTGTTCCACTGGTCTGTGTGCCTATTTTTTTTCCAGTACCATGCTGTTTTGATGATGATGGCTTTATAATATAGTTTGAGATCTGGGAGTGTGATGCCTCCATTTCTGTTTCTTTTCCTTAAGATGGTTTTGGCAATTCTAGGTGTTTTCAAGTTCCAGATAAATTATTGTAGTATTTGTTCTATTCTCTTAAAGAAGCTTGGTGGAACTTTGATGGGTATTGCATTAAATTTGTATATGGCTCTGGGGAGAATATTCATTTTGATGATATTTATTCTTCCAATCCATGAGCATGGGATATCTTTCCATTTCTTGATATCAGTTTCTATTTCCTTGAGTAGCAACTCATAGTTTTCAGCATACAAGTCTTTCACTTCTTTGGTCAACTTTATTCCTAGGTATTTGATTGATTTTGCTGAAACAGTAAATGGGAGTGATTTCTGGATGTCTTCTTCTTCAGATTTAGTGTTTGCATAAAGAAATGCCACTGACTTTTGTACATTGATTTTGTAGCCTGATACCTTGCTATATTGCCTAATAACTTCCAGTAATTTTCTACTGGATTCTTTAGGTCTTTCTATGTATACTATCATATCATCTGCAAATAGTGAGAGCTTGACTTCCTCCCTTCCAATCTGTATTCCTTTGATTTCTTTCTCTTGCCTGATTGCTATGGCAAGAACTTCCAATACTATGTTGAAGAGTAAAGGTGACACTGGACAGCCCTGTCTAGTCCCTGATCTGAGGGGGAATGCTTTCAGCTTCTGTCCATTGAGTATGATGTTGGCTGCAGGTTTGCTATATATAGACTCCACTATCTTGAGGAATGTCCCATCTATTCCCATTTTTGTAGAGTTTTGAGCATGAATGGGTGTTGGATTTTGTCAAAGGCTTTCTCTGCATCTATTGAGATAATCATGTGGTTTTTGGCTTTGCTTTTATTGATGTGGTGAATGACATTGATTGACTTACGGATGTTGAACCAACCTTGCATTCCTGGGATGAATCCCACTTTGTCATGATGAACAATCTTTTTGATATGTTGCTGTATCCAGTTGGCCAAGATCTTGTTTAATATTTTGGCATCTATGTTCATCAGAGATATTGGTCTGCAGTTTTCCCTTTTTGTTCTGTCCCTATCAGCTTTTGGTATCAGGGTGATGTTGGCTTCATAAAAGGTGGAAGGGAGTATTCCTGTTTCTTCAATCATATGGAATAGCTTAAGAAGTATGGGTATTAACTGTTTCCTGAAAGTTTTGTAGAATTCGTTTGTGAAGCCATCTGGTCCAGGACTTTTGTTGTTGGGGAGATTCTTAATAACGGTTTCAATTTCTTTGTCTGTGATTGGTGCATTTAGATTTTGTAGTTCTTCTTGGTTCAGTTTTGGAAGTGCATAGGTTTCTAGGAATTGTTCCATTTCTTCCAGATTCTCTAGCTTGGTGGCATATAGTTCTTTATAGAAGTTTCGCAGGACTCTTGGATTTTGTGGTGTCAGTTGTGATATCTCCTGCATAGGGAGGAAGCTTTTAACAAGTGATGTCACTCTTTTTTCCATCCTCCCAATCTCCCCCTGCCCACCCAATTTCTCTCTGTTCAATCAATCAATCAATCAATAGGGAAAGGAAAAAATGGCTACTGGGAAAGGTAGATTAGTCTTGCTGGCACAGAACCCCATTGATAACTGGTGAAAATTAAAAATTTAAAAAAGGAGTCCAGACAGTGGGTTAAGCACACAGATTACCAAGTGCAAGGAACTGGGTTCAAGCCCTGCTCCCCACCAGCAGGGGGTTCATTTCATGAGTGGTGAAGCACGTATGCAGGTGTCTATCTCGCCTCTCTCATCTTTCCATCCTCTCTCAATTTCTCTCTGCCCTAGCTAATAAAAAAATTAGAAAGAAAAAGAAAAAATGCTCATCAGGAGTGGTGGATTCATAGCGTTGGCACTGAGTCCCAGCAATAACCATGTTGGCAAGAAAGAAAGAAAGAAAGAAAGAAAGAAAGAAAGAAAGAAAGAAAGAAAGAAAGGGAAAGAAAGACTTAAAAACTAAATTGTAATGAATTTTGTAAATTAAAATATAATGAACTCAAAGGAAAAAAAATTAACAAATTTGACAGCTCTTAAGTTTAAAGAGATGTTGTATTTTTTGTTTCTCTTCTTTTTTTCAATAAAAATGCCCTGTTCTAGAGCTTTTTAGGTGATGTGGTAGACACTTAACCTACCTTTTGTGGAAGTTCTTTCAGCTTCTAAGATTGAATTAAATTCCAACAGTTGTTGTCATATAATTATTTCCCAAATAAAACAATTTTTATAAAGAAAAGGAGGGGAGGGAGGAGGGTACAGCCAGCAAGAGCAGCACTCCACAAATGAGTGCCAAGGTGGTGTTCTGGAACTTTCTTCTTATATCGTCCTCTTTCCTCTTCATTTCTGTCAGACTTTATGGAATACTTTTTTAAAAAAATTCTTTTTCTCTGTAAATTTTAATTCTGAATCTGTGGAATCTGTAGGCTAATGAGAGAATGAGCTACGGCTGTCCTGGGGGTGATAGGACCATGGAATGCATGAAAGAGATGAAAATCTCCATCTTAAAGAATCAGGAAGATGGATTGTCTACACTGAGACCCAGAAGTAGACATTAATTTTGTGGCACCTAAGATTTATACAGTTGGGGGAGGGAGACATTAAGAAAAAGCATTACATACTATGATAGTTGCATAGTTCATCAGAAAGTCCTGAAGAGATGCACTTTGTCTGATGTATCTGGGGGGAAAAAGAAAAGAAAGAAAGAAAAGCACTATTTGATTTCAAAATTAGATACAAGAACTTAGCACGGAACTTTAAACTTAAGCTTCATTAGGTTTAGGACAAATGTCCCATTTTTGTTAAGACCTGAAAACAAGTGGAATTTAACCAAGCCAGACAGCAGAAGAAAATTTTGACCAAAAGAACTGAAGTCTAGGATGAGATGGGGATTTGGGAGCCCAGACAAAAAGTGGGGAAGTGGCAAAGGGTGAGCTGGTAAGGTTAGAGATTTGGACTTCTTGCCAGGGCAATAAAAAGTCATAAAGGGTTTAGGGAAACGCTGCCAACAGGTCTAATTTGAATTTTGAACAGCTCACTGTGAGGAGAGAGAATTGAAACTCTTATATTTCCCCCTGACCCTCATTTTCTCTCTTCCCATTTTGTTTTTTAGTTTGTTGACACAACTGCTTTATTTATAAATCATTTTCTCTTAAAGTTGTCAACACATTTCAAAAGGGGCATCACTATATCAGGTGAGAAAACATTCAGCCCAGAGCACTCCTACTGTCTTGTCTCTTTCCTCCTCTCTGCGAGAAACAGCTTGCCCCCAACACAAAACGTTTGAGGAAGTGGAATACAGAAGCAGTGACTTGCTATGAAGCCCACGCAAATACTACTAGAGATTTTAAAAAGTATTCATTACTTGTTGGAGAGGTAAAGCAGATTTTATTCAAGGGGAGTCATCATTTTAGCTGTAGGAACCACTGCAGTGGGGTTGTGTCCTGAAAGAGAAAGAAGCAGCACAAATGGAAATTTATAGTAGGGTTAAGAGTTGGGATTGACTAGGAAGAGACATCAAGGGGGAGGAGAGTTTATTAAACTGAAGGCAGAACAGGGTGATGAGATACATGGGGATGTGCTGAGGATCAGATATCCAGCATGGAGAGTCCTGGTTAAACTGACTTAGCAGAATTTTTGCTGGATCCAGGGATGCAAAGACAAAAGGGCAGGCCTAGTCAGACCTAGTCGCAGAAGAGTTTAAGGGAGCCTGAGAGTCTGACCAACAACAGATTCTTTGTCAGTACTGGTAACAGGGGCCCACACAGACCCACAAGGCTGTCCAGGTTGCCATTTGCACCCCACCGCCACCCCCACACCCCCGCAAATTCAAGGAGCCTCCACAAGATGTGAAAGCACAAGGACCAGTATAAGGATCCCAGTTTGAGCCCCCCCCCCCAGCTCCCCACCTGCAGGGGAGTTGCTTCACAAGTGGTGAAACAGGTCTGCAGGTGTCTTATCCTTCCCCCTCTCTGTCCTCCCCTCCTCTCTCCATTTTTCTCTGTCCTCTCCAACAACAACGACATCAGTGACAACAACAATAACTACAACAATAAAGCAAGGGCAACAAAAGGAAATAAATAAATAAATATTTTTTAAAAGATTATGTAAAACGTGAGATATAGTGACCTTTTGGGGCCCTCAATTCCCTCCTCCATTAATAAGAATAATAATTGCTATATGTCCTGCATCTCTGGTTAGTGTTTCAACTCTAGGTATTATGCTCTGGTACACACATTTGCAATTCATATCCTCAAAGTAGATGAAAGGGGGAGATATTGGTGGAACATTGTAAAGTCTGGCTTCTCTTTTATGTTTTGTGTGGGGTTGCTCAACCTGTCAGCCATCTTGACAGAGGTCCTGGTATGCCTTGCCTTCCAACGCCTTTCAGGAACGGTCATGTGTGGCAGGCAGGGGTCCTTGTTCCTAAACTGCTTCTAACAATGTGATGCCTCCTCTATCTCTCTCTCCCTTTCCTTGTGTTGGTCCTTTTCAGATAAGGATGCCCAAACGAGAATGAGAATTTGTATGCAAATAAGAATGAGACAGCAGAAAGATGGATTTACTTAGACATTCTCAAAGACTTTGCACCAACTGCACTTAAAGTTTTTTAAAATCTATATTGTTTTGACAGTATCAGTTTTGCAATTTTTGCAAGTGTTTTAAACTGTTAGTTTAGATTGAAGTACAGAATCCCCTAAGTAATTTAGCAAACTAATGAGTCAGTTTTGTGGACTGAAATTATACAGAGGAAATGTCCAATTGCTGGATAGACTGCAGAATAGCGCATAGTTGTGCAAAAGTACATTTGTGATTGAGAAAGAAGCAATTCAGATCAGCTATTTGAGATGGGGCATTCTGTCTTCTCCCAAAGTATTTTCATAGTCTACTAATCTCCTCTCAAATGATTGCAGAGAAAGAAAAGTCTATAGTTAAGAGCGGAATAAAACAATGATGTAACTACTGAACTACTCTGGATTCTTTCAAAACCTCTAAACTGTTCTATAAAATTGTGTTGTCCCATCTAGTTAGCACTATAAAGCCTTGTCATTGGGACTGGGTGGTGGCACACTTGGTTAAGCGCACACATTACAGTCCACAAGCTCCCAGGTTCAAACCCCTGGCCCCCACCTGCAGAGAGAAAGTTTCACGAGTGGTAAGGCAGGGTTGTAGTTGTCTCTCTGTCCCTTTCCCTCTCTACTTCCTCCTTTCCTCTCAAATTATGTCTCTCTCAAGTAACAAAACATATTTAAAAAACAAAAAAAAAAAAAAGGACTGGGGAGGTAGCATAATAATTATGCAAAGACACTCTCATGCCAGAGGCTTTGAAGTCCCAGGTTAAATACCCCTCCACTACCATAAGCCAGAGCTGAGCAATGCTCTGGTAAAATAAATAATTAAATTTGTCAAAATGGAAGTTGCCATCTAACCCAACTATCCTATTTCCAGGAATAAGCCACAAAGAAACTTGATCCATATGTGTATGGCAATAGACATTAAGAATAAATATTGGGGCCAGATGGTGGTGCACCTGGTTAAGTGCACACATTATATAGAGCAAGGACCTAGGTTCAAGCCCTTGCTCCCCACCTTCAGGTGGAAAGCTTCATGAGTGGTGAAGTAGAACTGCTCTCTCTTAAACTCTCTCCTTCTCTATCTCCCCCATCTCAATTTCTCTCTTGTTTTTTTTTTTGCCTCCAGGGTTATTGCCAGGGCTCGGAGCCTGCACCACAAATCCACTGCTCCTGGAGACCATTTTATCCCACTTTTGTTGCCCTTGTTGTTTTATCATTGTTGTGGTTATTGTTGTTGTTGTTGTTGTTGTTGTTACTGTCGTTGGCTAGGACAGAGAGAAATGGAGAGAGGAGGGGAGACAGAGGGGGGGAGAGAAAGATAGACACCTACAGACCTGCTTCACTGCCTGTGAAGCGACTCCCCTGCAGGTGGGGAGCCAAGGGCTCACACCGGGATCCCTACGCCGATCTTTGAGCTTCTCGCCACATTCTCTCTGTCTTTAATAAGTAAAAATAAATAAATTTTTAAAAAGAATAAATATTGCAAGACTATACTAGGGGGAACAGCAAGGTGACATAAAGAGACAGTACAGCCCTGGGATTAGGATGAAGACTCTTGTGTGGCAGATAACCTGGATTTGAATCCTGATTCCACCACTCAATAACTGTGTGATGTTGACTCTGAGTAGACTTACTAATCATTTGTTGAGTTACATTTAAAAACAGGGTGTTTCAGCAAAACACTTGGAGTGCCAAACCATTTATTAATTCACAGTGGAATGAAGTAGAAAGTTAGGATAATCTCTGCTACTGTGTGAGAAAACCAATGAGTTAGTTCTCTGTGATGGATTAATCACCAAAGGGTAAAGAGGGCCAGAATGATGAAGAGAGTCTTGGCATACTGAATTTTTTTGTTTTTTTTATATTTATTTTATTTATTCCCTTTTGTTGCCCTTCTTTTGTTGATGTAGTTATTATTGTTGTTGTTATTGATGTTGTCATTGTTAGATAAGACAGAGAGAAATGGAGAGGGTAGGGGAAGACAGAGAGGGGGAGAGAAAGATAGACACCTGCAGACCTGCTTCACCACCTGCCCGTGAAGCGACTCCCCTGCAGGTGGGGAGCCAGGGACTCGAACCGGGATCCTTGTGCCGGTCCTTGTGCTTTGCGCCGTGTGCACTTAACCTGCTGCGCTACCGCCCAACTCCCCAGCATAATGAATTTTTAGCCATTCCAAGGGCAAGGAATGAACTTCGACTACTGAAGTGCAAAGATAAGGAAGGCAGAGTTTGGTCAAGTTTGAACCACAAATGCAAAGTCAGAGTTATATTATAAACTTAATGCATAGATGACCCAACCAGTTCTGAAGTCACAAGGTCATAGGTCCCACTCCACCCACACCTCCCAGCTTCCTAGCTTAATGCTTACTCCATCTTGGTCTTCTTCAGGGCCTCTAATACACAAGTTTCTTGCTGCCTCTTCCTCATATAACCCTTCTTCTCCCCTAATTACTCTTCTTAATCAAGTAGAAGTCTGTAATTCATCACTTCACCTCTTCCTTGCTAACTGTCCAGATTCCCTTACCCACCTTTCTTCATATCCACATGGCAGAACCATAACCCTGGGTACATCTAACTAACTATAAATATCCTTGGTGCCATCTATCCTCAGAATGCTGAACTATGGAAGAAACTAAAAACAAAACAAACAAAAAAATAAACAAAAACAATAAAACATGATGTGACAGGAACCAGGAGATAGCTTACCCTCTTTTTTTTTTTTTTTTTTGCCTCTAGGGTTATAGCTTGGGCTCAGTGCCAACACTATGAATCCACTGCTCCTGGTGGCCAATTTTTCCATTTTATTTAGGACAGAGAGAAATTGAGAGAGGAGGAGAAGATAGGGAGAGAGAAAGATAGACACCTACAGATCTGCTTCACCACTCATTAACCTTTCCCTCTGCAGATGGGAAACTGGGCTCAAACCCGGATCTTTGCTTCCTGCTACGTGCACTTAACTGGGTGCATCACCGCCTGCCCTGTTTATCCTTTATTTACCTGGTGCAGCTGACCACATGCAGGGACATGATTCAAATCCCCAGAATCACATAGGAGCACCACAGAGTGGAGAAACTTCTTGAGATATCTCTCTCTCACTCTATCTCTCTCTCCATCTCTGCCTGTGTGTATCTGTGTTCCATCCATGACTGAAAGGAAATGGGATAAAAGGTGTCTTCCAAGGGTGCTAGAATCATAGGCACAAAAGCCCTACAGAGGGCCGGGTGGTGGAGCACCTGGTTGGGCGCACTTGTTACAAAGTGTGTGGACCTGGGTTCAAGCTCCCAGTCCTCACCTACAGGGGGAAAGCCTTGCGAGTGGTGAAGCAGGGCTGCAGGTGTCTCTCTGTCTCTCTCTCTTGCTATCACCCCCTTCTCTCTCAATTTCTGTCTGTCTCTATCCAATAAATAAAGATAATGGGGGGGGAGCCCTACAGAGTCCTAGTGATGATGATGATGGTGATGATGATGAAGCTCTCAGTCCAGGGTCCCTGGTGGAGGAAAAGGTCAGGCCTTATCACCTTGACATATTTTACTTTGGACTGTGTGATGCCAGGTATGGGATGTCAACCCTTCAGCTCCATTGCTCTGCCACCAAGTTGCAGATGCTACTATGATGCCAACCTGACTTCCCTGGGCAGATGATCTCACCAATGTGTCCTGGAATCCCACCTCTCTAGAGCCCTGCCCCACTAGGGAAAGATAGAAACAGGCTGGGAGTATGGATTGACCTGCCAACGCCCATGTCCAGTGGAGAAACAATTACAAAAGCCAGGATCCCAGTTCAAACCCCTGGGCCCCACCTGCAGGGGGGTGGCTTCACAAGCAGTGAAACAGGTGTGCAGTTGTCTGTCTTTCTCTCTCCTTCTCTGTCTTCCCCTCCTCTTTCGATTTCTCTCTGTCCTATCCAACAGCAATGACAATAATAAGAACAACAATAATAAACAACAAGGGCTTCACTGCAGTGGGGGTTGCCTGCGGACACAGTTAAAATTTGAAGAAAGAGGCAATTGTCCTCTTATTTCTTAAATACTATCTATACGTGGCATCATCTGGTACTTGGCTCTCTCTAACTTTCCTCATTTAACATGATTCCTTCAATATCCCCTCCAAGATATGAAAAAAGAGATTTCATCATTTCTTTTCATTTTTAAATTCTTTCTTATTATTATCTTTATTTCTATATATTGGATAGAGACAGCCAGAAATCCAGAAGGGAGAGGGTGATAAAGAGGGCGAGAGCCAGAGAGACACCTACAACACTGCTTCACCACTCACAAAGCTTTCCTCTTGCAGATGGGGACTGGGGCTTGAACCCTGGACCTTGAACATTGTAACATGTGCACTCAATCAGGTATACCACCACATGTTCCCAGATTTCATCATTTCTTACAGCTGAGTAGTATCCATTATGTGTAAATACCACGAGTTTCTTAGACACTCATCAACCATTGGGCATCTAGGCTGCTTCCATGTTTGACTATAACAGACTGTGCTGCTATGAACAAAGGTGCAAATTGGCTGACACCAGGGGACAGATAACTAACCAGGAAACTCAGGAGAAGATATATACCTCAGTGGCCTAGCAGTGGGGCTGTGAAAGTTTCTTTGCATAACCACTGAGTTATCTCTGCCCCCCAACCCCTGCTTTATCTCTTGGTCAGCAGTCAGTTATTAAGCTAAGACACCGACTTATAGTTTAAAAGCCCTCAGGCTCCCATAGCCTACAGGGAAGAAAAAGAGAAAAAGAGGCTTTTAAGCCACTGAGCTCTAACACAGGAATTAAAATAATAGTGAAACAACAGTCAATTTCCACAACTGTGAACTCTTTAATTACCTTACTTAGACACAAGTCAATCCAGGCAAGAGTGATCAGTAATTTGGAAAGTACTGATAGAGGGACCTTATAACATGCTATATAAAATGTTTAAACCAACAAGAAGAAATATTGGAGAAAGAACCAGGACAAGAGTCCAGCTAAATGCCCCCCAAAGGTTAAAGCACAAAATAATGAGGTCAACATCCAAACACTAGTTAAGGAAATCATCACAGGAGTGAGTAAAGAGTTTGAAAGAATTGTCATCAGAAATACAGAAACAACAAATGAGACTCTGGGAGAAAACACAATTATCTAAAGGTTATTAGAGAGCTGAAAACTGAAATAGCTGAGTTAAGAACATAACTAGCTGAACAAGCTAAAACAGTATCAAAACGGGAACAAAATAGATGAACTCCAGAAAACAGTAGAGGGCAGAAAGAATAGAAAATGAGGCTGAAATAGAATTAGCAAGATTGAGGACAAATTAGAGACAACTAAAAAAGAAGTAAGAGATCTCAAAAAGAGATTAAGAGATGCTGAAAACAACAACAAAGATCTATGGGATGACTTCAAAAGAAATAATACACACATTATTGGCTTACCAGAGGAAGAAAGAGAGGGAGGGGAAGAAAGCATTCTTCAGGACATTTTGGTCTAGACAACATCAGAGACATAAAGATTCAAGAAGCCCAGAGGGTCCCAAACAGAATTAACCCAGACTTAAAGACACCAATACACATCATATTTAGAATGGAAAGGAATAAAGATAAAGAAAAGATCCTCAAGGTTGCAAGAGAAAAACAAAGAGTCACCTACAGAGGAAAACCCATAAGATTAGCAGCAGACTTCTCCATACAAACACTATAGGCCAGAAGAAAATGGCAAGATATCTATCAAGTGCTCAATGAGAAAGGCTTTCAACCAAGACTACTGTATCCTGCTAGACTGTCATTCAGACTAGAGGGAGGCATAAAAACCTTTTCAGACAAGCAACAGTTGAAAGAAACAACTATCACCAGGCCTGCCCTGAAAGAAGTTCTGAAAGTTCTCTTATAAACAGACCACCATAAATATGCCATATATCAGAACACTCTAAAACTCTACAAGAATAGCATAAAACTATCTTCAATCTTTGATATCAGTAAATGTCAATGGCCTGAATTCACCTATTAAAAGGCACAGAGTAGGAAGATGGATCAGAAAACACAACCCAATAATATGCTGTCTACAGGAAACCCACCTAACTCAACAAGACAAACACAGACTCAAAATGAAAGGATGGAAAACTATCATACAAGCCAATGGCCCACAAAAAAGGGCAGGAACAGCTATTCTCATATCTGACATGATAGACTTTAAAGTAAATAAAATTTAAAAGATAGGGATGGACACTGCTTAATGCTCAGAGGATCAGTCAACCAAGAGGATTTAACAATTATTAACATATGCACCCAATGAGAAGCCATCTAAATACATCAAATGTCTACTGAAAGAGCTACAGCAATATATTAACAGCAACACATTCATAGTAGGGGACTTCAACACCCCACTCTCTCAACTTGACAGATCATACAGGCAGAAAATCAATAAAGACATGAGGGAGCTAAATGAGGAGAAAGATAAACTAGAACTATTGGACATTTTCAGAGTCATTCACCCCAAGACTGGAATACACATTCTCCTCAAGTCCACATGGGTCATTCTCAAGGACAGACCATATGTTAGGCCACAAAGACAGCATCAGCAAATTCAAAAGCATTGAAATCATCCCAAGCAGCTTCTCAGACCACAGTGGAAATAAACTAACACTTAACAATCAACAAAATATTAATAATTGTCCCAAAATGTGGAAGCTCAACAGTACGCTCCTTAACAACTACTGGGTCCAAGAGGAAATAAAGGAAGAAATCAAAATGTTTCAAGAGTTCAATGAAAATTAAGACAAAAGCTATCAAAATATTTGGGACACAGCTAAGATAGTACTGAGAGGAAAGTTCATAGCCATAAAAGCACACATTAGGAAACAAGAAAAAGCACAAATAAACAGTCTGATTGCACATCTTAAAGACATAGAAGAAGAAGAAAGGAACCCTAAAGCAACCATAAGGACAGAAATCACTAAAGTTAGGGCAGAAATAAATAACACTGAAAATAAGAAAACCATACAAAAGATCAATGAAAGTAAATGTTGGTGCTTTGAAAGAGTGAACAAAATTGACAAACCTTTAGCCAGACTCACAAAACAAAAAAGGGAGAAGACCCAAATAAATGGGATCATAAATCAAAGAGGAGATATCACAACAGACACCGCAGAAATTCAACATACCATGAGAGGCTTCTATGAACAACTATATGCCACCAAGCTAGAGAACCTGGAAGAGATGGATGATTTCCTAGATACCTACCAACTTCCAAAACTGAGTAAAGAGGAACTAGATAACATGAACAGACCCATCACAGCTAATGAAATTGAAACAGTTATCAAAAATCTTCCCAAAAATAAAAGTCCTAGACCAGATGGCTTTACAAATGAATTCTACAAAACCTTCAAAGAAGAACTAATACCTCTACTTTTAAGAGTCTTCCAGAAGATTGAAGACACTGGAATACTCCCTTCAAGCTTCTATGAAGCCAACATCACTTTGATACCAAAAGCAGGCAGGGACACAACCAAAAAAGAAAGAACTACAAACCAATATCTCTGATGAACATAGATGCTAAAATATTGACCAAAATTCTAGCCAACTAGATACAGCAGTATATTAAAAAGATTGTTCATCATGACCAAGTGGGGTTTATCCCAGGCATGCAAGGTTGGTTTAATATACGTAAATCTTCCAGAGCCAACATGATGCCGACCAGACTTCCCTGGACAGACACCCCACCAATGTGTCCTGGAGCTCTGCTTCCCCAGAGACCCACCCTACTAGGGAAAGAGAGAGGCAGACTGGGAGTATGGATCATCCAGTCAATGCCCATGTTCAGTGGGGAAGCAATTACAGAGCCAGACCTTCCACCTTCTGCACCCCACAATGACCTTGGGTCCATGTTCCCAGAGAGATAAAGAATGGGAAAACTATCAGACCCATCACAGCTAATGAAATTGAAACAGTTATCAAAAATCTTCCCCAAAATAAAAGTCCTAGACCAGATGGCTTTACAAATGAATTCTACAAAACCTTCAAAGAAGAACTAATACCTCTACTTTTAAGAGTCTTCCAGAAGATTGAAGACACTGGAGAGGGGAGGGGATGGGATATGGAGATCGGGTGGTGGGAATTGTGTAGAGTTGGACCACTCCTATCCTACGGTTTTGTTAATGTCTCCTTTTTTAATAAATAAATAAAATAAATAATATATGTAAATCAATCAATGTGATCCACCACATTTACAAAAGCAAGACCAAAAACCACATGGTCATATCAATAGATGCAGAAAAAGCCTTTGACAAAATACAACATCCCTTTATGATCAAAACACTACAAAAAATGGGAATAGATGGAAAATTCCTGAAGATAGTGGAGTCTATATATAGCAAACCTACAGCCAACATCATACTCAATGGTGAAAAACTGGAAGCATTTCCACTCAGATCAGGTGCTAAACAGGGATGCCCACTATCACCATGACTATTCAACATAGTGTTGGAAGTTCTTGCCATAGCAATCAGGCAGGAGCAAGGAATTAAAGGCATACAGATTGGAAGAGAAGAAGTCAAACTCTCCCTATTTGCAGATGACATGATAATATACATAGAAAACCTTAGGAATCCAGCAAGAAGCTTTTGGATCTCATCAGGCAATACAATAAGGTGTCAGGCTACAAAATTAACAATCAAAAGTCAGTGGCATTCCTTTATGCAAACACTAAGTTAGAAGAAGTTGAAATTCAGAAATCTATTCCTTTTGCTATAGCAACAAAACAATAAAATATCTAGGAGTAAACCTAACCAAAGAAGTGAAAGACTTGTATACTGAAAATTATGAGTCACTACTCAAGGAAATTGAATAAAGACACAAAGAAGTGGAAAGATATTCCATGTTCACAGGATGGAAGAATTAACATCATCAAAATGCATATACTGCCCAGAGCCATCTACAAATTTAATGCTATCTCCAACCACATTTTTTAGGAGAATAGAACAAATGCTACAAATGTTTATCTGGAACCAGAAAAGACCTAGAACTGCCATAACAATCATGAAAAGAAAGAACAGAACTGGAGGCATCACACTCCCAGACCTCAAATTGTGTTATAGGGCCATTGTCATCAAAACTGCTTGGTACTGGAACATGAATAGACACACTGACCAGTGGAATAGAATTGAGAGCCCAGAAGTAAGTCCCCACACCTATGGACATCTAATCTTTGACAAAGGTGCCCAGACTATTAAAGGGGAAGGCAGAGTCTCTGCAACAAATGGTGTTGGAAACAATGGGTTGAAATATGCAGAAGAATGAAACTGAACCACTATATCTCACCAAATATAAAAGTAAATTCCAAGTGGATCAAGGACTTGAATGTTAGACCAGAAACTATCAGATACTTAGAGGAAAATATTGGCAGAACTCTTTTCTGCATACATTTTAAAGACATCTTCAATGAAACGAATCCAATTACAAAGAAGACTAAGGCAAGCATAAACCTATGGGACTACATCAAATTAAAAAGCTTCTGCACAGTTAAAAAAAACTACTACCCAAACCAAGAGACCCCTCAGAGAATGGGAGAAGATCTTTACATGCCATACATCAGACAAGAGGCTAGTAACCAGAATATATAAAGAACTTGCAAATCTCAACAACAAGACAACAAATAACCCCATCCAAAATGGGGGGGGGAAGACATGGACAGAATAGTCACCACAGAAGAGATCCAAAAGGCTGAGAAACACATGAAAAAATGCTGCATGTCAGAGAACCCGCTGCCCTACCGCCCAACTCCCAGGAGCTACTTTCTGCCCTGATCCAGCTTTCTAGTCCTATTTTCAACTCTGACACCATCTCCCCTGACAATACCTCTGGCCCACCTGCATATTAGCTGTCATGTGCTGGCAAAAATTAGTAAAGTCATAGACCCCTGGAATATACCTAAAGTAGACCTACTAGATTTTTACAAAATGGAGACCCCAAAAGTCTTGCCTTCATGTTCCTGACTATTAAACAATTTGTTCTGCTTTATATCTTAATGCTTTTCCAGCCACCAAGTTGCAGATACTACCATGATACCAACCTTCCTGGAGTCGGGTGGTAACGCAGCGGGTTAAGCGCAGGTGGCGCAAAGCGCAAGGACCAGCTTAAGGATCCTGGTTCCCACCTACAGGGGAGTTGCTTCACAGACAGTGAGGCAGGTCTTCAGGTGTCAGTCTTTCTCTCCCCCCTCTGTCTTCCCCTCCTCTCTCCATTCCTCTCTGTCCTATCCAACAACAACGACACCAATAACAACAACAATAACTACAGCAATAAAACAAGGGCAACAAAAGGGAATAAACAAAATAAATAAAAAGAAGAAGGCTTTGCCTTTTAAAAATAAAAAAAGATACCAACTTCCCTAATGTACCCTGGACCCCCACCTCTCCAGAGCCCTGCCCCACTAGGGAAAGATAGAAACAGGCTAGGAGGATGGATAGACCTGACAACACCCATGTTCAGTGGAGAAGCAATTACAGAAGCCAGACCTCTCACCTTCTGTATCCCCTAATGACCCTGGGTCCATGCTTCCAAAGAGATAAAGACTAGGAAAGCTTTCAAGGGAGGGGATGGGATATGCAACTCTGGTGGTGGAAACTGTGTAGAATTGTACCCTTCTTATCCTGTGATCTTGTTAATAATTTTTGTTTCATAAATAAGTAAATTTTTAAAAGATTCTTACTGTAAAAAAAAAGAAAGAAATATTCACCTTATGTATATAAGCCTGACAGAAAACTGCCTAGTATTGTATACAAGTTGACTCTGGCACTTATGTCATAAAGGAAACTCATCTTAATATTTATGTCAATATAAGAGTGAACCATATGAATAACTAGTGATTTGAAAAATTAAACTTTTATCTTTAAGATCAAAATATCATCCTGCACTTTGACTCAAATGTCTCTAAGATATCCTTGATGAATTAATATAATGTCATTTTTGAAATTTCAGGCCATCTTTTCTGCTAGCATTCCCAGTTAATTTCGTACAGACGAGCTCTGCAATTTTCCATGAGATTTCTCTCTATACATTTTGGACAACGAGCTTTGAAGTAATTTTAATAATGAATCCTAGGCAAATATAAAAGCAATGTTGAATTTTAAATCTAAACAAAAGACCAAAGTGTGGGAGAAGCATGTCTTTCTTTTCCTTTGATCTCCTAAGAGCAGGTTTCCTAACATATCTTCAGGTACAGAATGAACAAGGAAGAACAAGATGAAATAAAAATCACTCTAAGACAAAAAAAAAAAAAGAAAAGAAAAAAATCACTCTAAGATTATTAAGTTATGGGCTTTTGTAATTTATGGAATGTATAGTTGTGGGAGTTGGATGGTAGCACAGCGGGTTAAAAGCACGTGGCACAAAGCACAAGCACCACTGTAAGGATCCCGGTTCGACCCCCAGCTCCCTACCTACAGGGCAGTCACTTCACAGGCAGTGAAGCAGGTCTCCAGGTATCTATCTTTCTCTCCCCCTCTCTGTCTTCCCCTCCTCTCTCCATTTCTGTCTTATCCAACAACAATGACATCAACAACAACAACAATAATAACTACAACAATAAAATAACAAGGGAAACAAAAGGGAAAATAAATAAATATTAAAACATTTTAACAACAAAAAAAGAAATGTACAGTTGTAAAGGATGACTGTCAAGGATTCATCATGTTTCATACAATATGGCTAAGAGAAATTATTTTCGTTTTAGTTTTTTTTATATTTATTTATTTTCCCTTTTTGTTGCCCTTGTTTTAACATTGTTGTGGTTATTGATGTTGTTGTTGTATAGGACAGAGAGAAATGAAGAGAGGAGGGGAATACAGAGGGGGGGAGAAAAGTAGACACCTATAGACCTGCTTCACCACTTGTGAAGTGACTCCCCTGCAGGTGGGAAGCCGGGGGCTCAAACCGGGATCCTCACTCCAGACCTTGAAAAGCGCCATGTGCACTTAACCCACTGTGCTACCGCCCGACTCCCAGTTAAGAGAAATTATTAGGAGCGTATTTCAACATAGCTTTCAGATGAATTAAAGTGGGAAGGGATGGAATTTCTCATTTAATATGCACTCAACGTTGGATTTTCTTGAGTGAAGATAATTAAACACTAATGAGAAGAGACTGAATTTTATTTATATTTGTAGAACTTAAATCATTAGGACACTTTTTTCCCCCTTTATGGAACCTGTTGATTACAACATGAAAAGTCATTCTCAACCATGTCACAAGATGAGGTAAATTGCTTCAGCTATATTTTCCAGAATGTTTTGCTTCCAAGTGTCATGCCTGCCTTCTTCCATGCTGCCTGCCTAAATAATTTCTTTTTCTTCTAATTACTACCCTTTGCTTTAAACAAAATTTAATTCTTTTTACACCATTAGTCTTCCTCCTCCTCCTCTTCCTCCTACTTCTCCTTATCTGTTGCCTCCTCCTCATTCTTTCTTTTTTTAAAAAAAAAAATATTTTATTTATTTATTTATGAGAAAGAAGGAGAGAGAGAAAGAACCAGACATCACTCTGGTACATGTGGTGCCAGGGACTGAACTCAGAACCTCATGCTTGAGAATACAATGCTTTATACACTGTGTCACCTCCTGGACCACTCTTTCTTTCTTTCTTTCTTTCTTTCTTTCTTTCTTTCTTTCTTTCTTTCTCTTTTTCTTCCTTTCTTTTCAATCAGGACTATCACTGGTTCTCAGTACCTACACTATGAATTCACCACTCTTGGTTGCCATTTTTTTCTTTCTTTATTTGATATGACAGAGAGAAACTGAAAGGGAGACGAAAGAGAGGCAGGGAGGGTGGAAAGGAGGGAGAGGAAGGGGAGAAGAAGAGAGGGGAAGACAACTGTAGTATTGTTTCACTGCTAGTCAAGGCTCCCTCCTGCAGGGGGGGACCAGCTTAAACTTGGCTCCTTGCACACAGTAACTGTTGGGTGCACCACTGCCCCAAGCTGTCTTTCTTCTAATACAAAATATCTCCATTAATTTTATCACTTTGTTTTGTGTATAAATTTTTAGTCATATCTGATTTTCATATATCTTGGAGGATCTTGCTAATTAGTGGTTATATTAGACTATTAAAAATTATAGCAAATTTCTTGTTATCCAAGAGAAGAGTAGAAATAAATAGATTTTAAAAAGAAATGGATAGGGTGTCAGGTGGTGGAACAGCGGGTTAAGCACAGGTGGCGCAAAGCGCAAGGACATAAGGATCCTGGTTCCAGCCCCCGGCTCCCCACCTGCAGGGGGGTTGCTTCACAATGGGTGAAGCAGGTCTACAGGTGTCTATCTTTCTCTCCTCATCTCTGTCTTCCCCTCCTCTCTCGATTTCTCTCTGTCCTATCCAACAACAGTGATATCAACAACAACAATAATAACTACAACAATAAAACAACAAGGGCAACAAAAAGGAATAAATAAATATTTTAAAAAGTTATCTACACAGTGGAATACTACTCATCTATGAGAAAAGATGAAGTCTATGCTAAGTGAAATAATTCAGAAGACCAAGGCCAAGGACACATGCTATTGATCTCAGTTATATGTGCCATGAAGAGAAAGAGAGTAAGGGAACAAAGTCAAAGGGAAACAAAGGGGTGGTGGCACACCCGGCTGAGAGCACACATTACCATGTGCAAGGACCCAGGTTTAAGCCCCCAGCCCCCACCTGCAGGATGGCAGCTTCACAAGTGGTGAAGCTATGGATAATTTGTCCAGTTTTACAGAAAATCCCTATTGTCTCAGAACCCATCCAATTTACCATTTATCCTGTCCTCTTTTCTCTTAAAACTCTGATTTGGATGATTAATCAAATGGTTATTACTGATTCTTTCCATATATCATTCAAAATATCCAAGTTAGTCTTAACTTTTCCATATGAATGCAGAGACAATTCAGTTTGAACCTACTATCCAGATCCATTTTTTTTCCCTCTGCCTTGCATTTACAATCAAGCTTCTTTAAAAACAAAATCCATGCACTGTTTCAACTTCATGATCTCTCCTCCACCTGTCCTGGAGCCTCATGCCCGTATGCTTCCACTGCTCCAGATATTCTTTATCTTTTTCAATTTCAGTTACAAAAAAAGATAGAGATGGAAGGGGGCTGGGCACTAGTACACCTGGTTAAGCACACGTGTTACCCTGCACAAGGAGCAGAGTTCAAGCCCCTGCTCCCCACCTGCTGAGGTGAAAGCATCAAAAGCAGTGAAGCAATTACTGCAGGTGTCTCTCTGTCTCTCTCTTCTACCACCCCCTCCCCTCTCAATTTCTCCCTGTCCTATAACATAAATAATAATAAGAAGAAGAGGAAAATGGCCACCAGGATCAGTGGATTCATCATGCAAGTACCAAGCTCCAACAATAGCCCTGATGGCAATAAAAATACATAAGTAAATATATAATAGACAAATATGGAGAGAGAGAGAGAGGAGACACCATAGCACTGTTCTGTTGTTTGTAGAGCTTCCCCTTGTAGCCATATGTGATGTGCCCATGTGGCTCCGAAAACTTGAATCCAAGTCCTCACAAAATATGTGCTATGCTGGGTAAATTATTTCCTGGTCTGCTTCATGACTTTGTATTCTTTCCTTAATACAATTAATGCACTCCCTAATAACAAGGCCAGTATCAAGCTAAGTGATATAGAGTAGTGCAGGGCTAGTGTGGGGGTGCCTCTTCTTGGGTGCATACTCTCTGGGTTGGAGAGAACACAACTAGAGCCAGTATGGGCTGCTACTCATTCAGCAACTGAGGGAGATGACTCATGAACAGAGCTCGTGGTGGCAAGGCAATTCAATTCTTCAGAGAGCTTTTAAAGGTCAGACCCAGAAGTGGCAAGCAGGAAACAGAAATGGCTAGGAAAGGGGCGGAGAAAGGCAAAAGGGCTGGGAAGGTAGAAACTTCCTTAGCAACTGTTGTGAGGGTTTTAAGTGGAAGGATTAATAATACCCTGGAGGCAGGGAGGGTCTTGAGGGTAGAAAGAAGATAGATCAAAGGAATGGAATGGGTGGGGATCTTTCAGGATAAACAATGATTATGTAGATAATAAGGGAGCAGGCCATAGCATCAGGAATGCAGGGTGCTTTGTGAGGCAGGGAGTTTGATAAGATGAGCCAAGCCTTGGGGGGTTTTGTCCCTCCTTGCTCGACCTCTCAGTAGAGAGAGAGAGACTGACAGGATGGGTGTCCCCTCAAGTCAAACCCTGCCAAGCTCAACCACATCCTCACAATTTCCCGACAGAGTAGTAGAGATTTCAGATGGTAGAAGATTAGACAAGGCAGGCTTTACTGAGAAAGTCACATTTTGGGGGCTTGGTGGCACAGTGGGTTAAGTGTACATGGCACAAAGTGCAAGGACCAGCTCAAGGATCTTGGTTCAAGCCCCAGGCTCCCCTCTTGCATGGAGATCGCTTCACAGGCAATGAAGCAGATATACAGGTGCCTATCTTTCTCTCCCCCTCTCTGTCTTCCCCTCCTCTCTCAATTTCTCTCATCCTATCCAACAACAATGACAGCAATAACAATGATAATAATAACAATGATAAACAACAAGGGCAACAAGAGGGGAAAACATAGCCTCCAGGAGCAGTGGATTTTGTAGTGCAGGCACCGAGGCTAAGCAATAACCCTGGTTGCAAAAAAAAAAAAAAAAAAGTCACATTTTTAAGTGACTTGAAGGAGAAAAATGAATTAATCTTAAAATTACCAGAAGAAAAGGGGAAAAGGACAAGAAATGTAATCATCATAGTCAAGAGATGCCAAAGAGACCAGTATAAAGAGGCTCTGGAATAAAGTGAATGAGTAGTCTGGTAATATGGATGGAGGTAACAGAGGTATAGGTATCAGGTTGTATAAAGGCCACAGGCCACTGTAAAGACTTTGGCTTCCTTTTGTGTTACTTGACGAGCCTTTATGTAGGCTTAGATTGAAAAATGGCATAGCCAGACAAGAACATTTCATTGTCTGTGGATCTTCCTTTGGTGCTGCCCATGGTGCTTTTACGTTGTGCCAGAACTTTAACCTCTTGAACCTGAATTCTTGTGTAACTCTCTGTCCTGACCCTATACTTGTATTTTAACAGAATTATAGTCTTAGGTCAAATTCCCCAGTAAATAGACTGTGAAACTCAGGTTGTGCTCAAGTTTATTGGGGGAAGGTTTGGGGGGGATTTTCTGTTAGGAAATGAACAAAGGATAACTGGGCAAAAGAAAAAGATGGATTGGGGACCTGGGCAGTGGCACACCCAGTTAAGTGCACACAGGACTATGGGCAAGGACCCAGGCTCGAGCCCCCACTCCCCACCTGCATCCTGGACACTTCACAAGCGGTGAAGCAAGGCTGCAAGTGTCTATCTTTCTCTTTCCTTCTCTATTTCCTCCTCCCCTCTCAATTTCTTTCTGTCCTATCAAACAAAATGAAAAACAAATAATAAGGAAAAAATAACCTCCAGGAGGTGTGGATTTGTAACGCAGAAAAAGAAAAAAAAAAAAAGGAGATATAAGGTATTGCAAGTAAGCTTTTAAACAAAGGAAGTAGCAGAGACAGCAATGCAAGCACGTGCCAACAGAACAGACAAAATGAAATCAGGGAGTTTCCAATAACAGGTAACAGGCAGCATGAAATCAGGAGTCTCTAACACCCTTCATCATTTCAACCTGTATAAATACTGACTCCTTTTGGGGGCCAGGCAGTGATGCAGTGGGTTAAGCACACATAGTGCAAAGCAGAGACCAGCACAAGCCCAGTTCGAGCCCCTAGCTCCCCAACAGGAGGGTCACCTCACAAGCGGTGAAGCAGGTCGGCAGGTGTCTCTCTTTCTCTCTCCCTCCTCTCTCAATTTCCCTCTGTCCTATCTAAAATCAGCAGCAACAACAACAATAATAGCAACAACAACAATAATGGAAAAAAGGTGGCTGCCAGGAGCAGTGGATTCATAATGCAGGCACCAAGCCCTAGTAATAACCCTGGAGACAAATAAACAAAATTAAGGGTTTTAAAAAATATTTTTATTTATTTTCCCTTTTGTTGCCCTTTTTATTGTTGCTATAGTTATTATTGTTGTTGTTATTGTCGTTGTTGGATAGAACAGAGAGAAATGGAGAGAAAAGGGGAAGACAGAGAAGGGGAGAGAAAGATAGACACCTGCAGACCTGCTTCACTGCCTGTGAAGCGATTCCCCTGCAGGTGGGGAACCCGGGCCTCGAACTGGTATCCTTATGCTGGTCTTTGTTATTCAAGCCACGTGCACAGGATGTTGTTTTGTTTTTTTTTTTTAAATACTGACTCATTTTAAAGAATAAGAAGTTTAAATTGGTTTCCAGTTGCAGGTTTTAAGTGAAGAAAAGTTTTCTCCCTTTCAGTAAAAACAGATGTTGATTGTGGTTCTAGGAAGCCGGCTCAAGCTTGACTTCATAGGTATATAGATTAAATGCACAGATTTCATTCTTGGAAATTAAAAGGGAAGGTTGTTCACACTGCCACCAATAGAAAAGCACAGAATTGAAGAAAATTAAGGCTATAATACACAAGAATAAGTATCTGAGACAGATGTGGTTAAATCTAGAGAGAAGGACTAGGGCATGCTAAGGAAGGATTCTAACGTTTTGCTTACATTTGTACTTCTTACATTTATTATAAGTATGTATTAGTATTGTAATTAAATATACAATTCAGGAGAAGGGAAATAATTAGGGAAAATGATTATGAAATTAATCATAAATCAGTTTGAGGTATGCATTGTTTTTTTAAAATGATAAAATATCATAAAACTATAATTATTGCATCCTGAGAAATGGTGTACTGGATACTCAAGCATAAAGTCTTAAGTTCAACCCTTAGCATCACATGTGCCAGAGTGATACTCTAGTTCTCACAAATAAGCAAACAAACAATCTACCATCAATAAAATGTGATAATGCCCAGATAAGGACATTAATGCAAAAATGTAGTGCAGATGTTCTATATGTAAAGTCAACTAAGAGGTCATCACAAAGTTTCAGGGAAACTGTATTTAGGGACAATAGATAGCTGTATGGGAAAACATCTATTTAGAAGACCCTCTAAGCATACTATATCCCAAAACAAAATGCACTTGCCACTGAATTTTTTTCTCTAATTCACGGACTGGCTGGACTTGGATTTTCTGTAAAGACTTCAGTTGAGGAATAGGAATGAAGATTAGAATAGCTTTGTGACTGCCATCAACTTTGATTTCCTTGGCTTTTGTTATGTTCAGCTCTCTCAGTTGGGCACTGAGATCCTAATTCATCTCCAGTTCAAGGAGAGCCTGAGAGATGCTGGATTTGAACTCACCAGGCTTCTTACCACTGGGCTTCATTTTTTTTTGTGCTTGAACTGAACATGGTTTTCTCCTTGTTGAGCACCAGTGTAGGAAGAGGCCTAAGTCTTCTGAGGCCACATGAAATCCTGAAACTTAATTTTTGAAGACTGATATACACATTGACATAATGCCTATATGAACAAAGAAACTTAAGATAATATTTTAAAAGAAAGACATATGTAATGTGGGTAGTTCTAGGCACATAAATTCCATTACTATTGGGAGTCGGTAGCACAGCGGGTTAAGCGCACACGGTGCAAAGCGCAAGTACCAGCATAAGGATCCTGGTTTAAGGGCCCCCCTCCCCCCCCCAAGCTCCCCACCTGCTGGGGAGTCTCTTCACAGGCTGTGAAGCAGGTCTGCAGGTACCTATCTTTCTCTCCCCCTCTTTGTCTTCCCCTCCTCTCTCCATTTCCCTCTGTCCTATCCAACGACAATAATAACTACAACAATAAAACAACAAGGTCAACAAAAGGGAATAAATAAGTAAATATTTTTAAAATTCCATTATTATTGTTGTTGTTGTTGTTATTGTTATTATTATTATTGAAAGGTAGAGACCTTTATGTCTAATAATAGGGGACCAGTTAATATAATGTGGACAAGTAATTTAATGAACAAAAGTTGCATTATACTTATTTTTCCATTTTTAAATTTATGATTAATAATGAGTTTACAGGATTCTGAAATTACAAGGTATAGTTCCACACCACACCCACCACCAAAGTTCTGTTTCTTCACCATCCCAAAATAACCACCATAGTTCTCACAAAGTCTTAGAATCAGTTTGTTTGCTTCTAGTTGTTTTTGTTTTCACAAGTTCATGTACACTTGTTCCCTAGATTCCACACTTAAGTGAAACTATCTGGTTGTTGTCTTTCATCTATTTTTTGCACTTCCAGTTCCATCTGTTTTGTCCCAAAGGACACAATATCATCGTTTTTGATTGCAGAATAGTATTCCATTGAATATATATCCCATGACTTCTTTAGCCAGCCATCTGTTTGGACATTAAGGTTGCTTCCACTCTTTGGCTACTGTGAATAATGCAGCTATGAACATAGGGGTGCATATGTCCCTCTGAATTAGTGTTTTCGTGTCCTTTGGATAAATGCCAACTAGTGGTATTGCTGGATCATAAAGTAATTCTGCTTTTATTTGCATTCTAGTTAGTTAGTTGTTAATACTGGAGCATTGAGTATGTATGATCCCAAAGTCCCAGGGCCAAATTTTCCCCCATTCTTTTTACTTCATATATATAGAAGGAAAAAGAAAAGGAAGGAAGGAAAGAAGGAAGGAAGGAAGTGGGAGGAAGGGAGGAGGGAGGGAGATACTCCTGGTACCAGTGCCATGGTGCTTCCTTGTGGTATCAGGGCTCTTACCTGGGGCCTCATGCATAGTAAGGTGCATGCCCTACTAAGTGAGCTCTTTCTAGATGCCACAAAGATTTTTTTAAGTTAAAACATCAAAAATGAAAACAATATGTGATTAGTGTTTGGTGTGAATATCTCTTCATGTTTTTAATATATTTTCTGAATTACTTTTCTAGTCACATATTACCTTCATTCTTGGGAGTGGGAAGGTGGCATAGCTGGAGAGTGCAGAACTTGCAGGCTGAGTTTGACCCTCTGCACTTCAATTGCTAGAGTTAGACTTTGTTTCTATTTCTTGGCTATTAAATAAGCACATACATCTTTTTTTTAATGTATTCTTCCAGGGGTCCAGTGGTAGCGCAGCAGGTTAAGCACACGTGACGCAGAAGTGCAAGGACCAGCGTAAGGATCCCAGTTTGAGCCCGACTCCCCACCTGTAGGGGCGTCGCTTCACAGGTGGTGAAGCAGGTCTGCAGGTGTCTATCTTTCTCTCTCCCTCTCTGTCTTCCCCTCCTCTCTCCATTTCTCTCTGTCCTATCCAACAATGAACGACATTAACAACAACAACAATAACCACAACAAGGCTACAACAACGCCAACAAAAGGGGGGAAAACGGCCTCCAGGAACAGTGGATTCATGGTGCAGGCACTGAACCCCAGCAATAACCCTGGAGGCAAAAAAAATGTATTCTTCCCATTATACACATTGTATTTCTTTTTTTTTAAATTCCTTTATTGGGAAATTAATGTTTTACATTCGACAGTAAATACAATAGTTTGTACATGCATAACATTTCCCAGGTTTTCACATAACAATACAACCCCCACTAGGTCCTCTGTCATCCTTTTTGGACCTGTATTCTCCCTCCACCCACCCCAGAGTCTTTTTACATTGGTGCAATACGCCAATTCCAGTTCAGGTTCTACTTGTGTTTTCTCTTCTGATCTTGTTTTTCAGCTTCTGCCTGAGAGTGAGATCATCCCATATTCATCCTTCTGTTTCGAGTTCCCATTATTTGACATTACTGTTTTTTATCTTTTTGATTATTGTTTGTCACCAATTACCAGCTAGCAGAGTCACACGTGCTCAGTTCTCAGGAGAAGTAGACATGGCGGATGGATGCCTGGGGCACCTCCGCTGAGAGCCATCTGACCAGAAGAAGCTGCAGCCAAAAAAAAGCCACATTGGGGGGTCGGGCGGTGGCACAGTGGGTTAAGCGCATGTGGCGCAAAGCGCAGGGACCGGCGTAAGGATCCCGGTTCCAGCCCCTGGCTCCCCACCTGCAGGGGAGTCGCTTCACAGGCGGTGAAGCAGGTCTGCAGGTGTCTATCTTTCTCTCCCCTTCTCTGTCTTCCCCTCCTCTCTCCATTTCTCTCTGTCCTATCCAACAACGAATTGCGTCAACAAGGGCAATAATAATAACCACAACGAAGCTACAAGGGCAACAAAAGGGGGAAAAAAAATGGCCTCCAGGAGCGGTGGATTCATGGTGCAGGCACCGAGCCCAGCAATAACCCTGGAGGAGGAAAAAAAAAAAAAGCCACATTGTATTTCTTATGATCTTCACCCACCTTATCCTTGAGATTACTAAGAGATAGTAGACAGCAAGTAAATAGAAGGGTCATGGGTCCTAGCAATAAGTTAAGTAGGTGGTTTCCAGGGTGGCAAGATGTTAAGAAGCTTTTATATTAAAAGTTACTTCTGTTATAGGCCCTTCAGGGTTCTAGTGAAGTTTCTTCTGTAGGTTAAAACTTTTTGAGAATCGAAGGGACAACATCTAAATCTGTTAAATGTTAGAAGGGTTTTGTTTACTTCTCCCTTTAGTGTTTATTGTAGCTTTGAACAGTTGTTTAACACTACAATTTAATATTACAATCTGTTCCATTTTGGTCCCAATTCCCCTAACTTGCTCAATTTTTCATATTTTCTAGATCTTTCAGCATCTTTAACTGGTAAAATGCATTTCACAATTATATTTGTTGTCTACTGGCTACCCTACCAGCATCACCATAGGGCAAGGCTCTTTGTTCTGCTCATCTCAAGTGCTTCCAAAAAATCCTTGCACATATAGATAATTCAATGAAGTATTTGTTTAATGAGCACTTCTGCCTAAAGTAGATGATTAATATTTTGTGTTAACATACCTTATATATGTTAATGGCATACCCATTAGAGTGCATAACAAGAGTTCAAGCCTCTAGTTCCCACATGGGGGGGGAGTATGACAAGTGATGAAGCAGTCTTGTAGGTGTCCCTCTTTCTCTCTCCCTACCTTTTCCTTCCCTCTCAATTTCTGTCTCTAGCTAATAAAAAGCAAATAAATAAAATATTAAAAATAAAATTAAAATATTAAAGATATTTAAGATGATCTTAAATTAAAATTTTAAGATACTTTTAAGATGAAAAGCAGATTCATTTAGCAACAGCCAATATTACCTTCTTGGCAACTTCTTCAATTAAAAAGTAGGAGACATAAAAGCATGATTTTAAAAAAATATTTATTTATTTATTTATTCCCTTTTGTTGCCCTTGTTGTTTTGTTGTCATTATTATTGTTGACGTCGTTGTTGGATAGGACAGAGAGAAATGGAGAGAGGAGGGGAAGACAGAGAGGAGGAGAAAAAGATAGACACTTGCAGACCTGCTTCACCGTTTGTGAAGAGACTCCCCTGCAGATGGGGAGCCGGGGGGGCTCAAACTAGGATCCTTACGCAGATCCTTCCACTTTGTGCCACTTGCGCTTAACCACTGCGCTACCGCCTGACTCCTGTATAATTTCTTTTGTCTCCAGGGTTATTGCTGGGAATTGGTGCCAGTACTAAGAATCCTTTGCTCCAGCAGCCATTTTTTCCTTTTTTTTTTTTTTCCTTTTATTGACTACAACAAAGAGAAATTTAGAGAGGAAAAGGAGATAGAGAGATTAAGGAGGAAAGACATCTGCAGACTTGTTTCACCTCTTTCACTTCTTGTGAGGCGATCCCCCTACAGGTGGGGGAGCCAGGGACAAGAAACAGGATCCTTGCACTCACTGGTCCTTGCGCTTGGTGCTATGTGCACTTAACTCGGTATGCCACAGCCCGATTCCCTGTAAGAGTGGTTTCTAGTGGTCTGGGAGGTGGCGCAGTGGATAAAGCACTGGACTCCCAAGCATGAGGTCCTGAGTTCAATCCCCCGCAGCAGATGCACCAGGGTGATGCCTGGTTCCTTCTCTCTCCTCCTATGTTTCTTTTTTCTTTTAATTTATTTCTTTATTGGGGAATTAATGTTTTACATTCAACAGTAAATACAATAGTTTGTACATGCATAACAGTCCCCAGTTTCCCATTTAACAATACAACCCCCACTATGTCATTTATCATCCTTCATGGTCTCCTCCTATGTTTCTTATTAATACATAAATAAAATCTTTAAAAAAAAAAAGAGTGGTGTCTAAACTAAGAATTTATCTATTATTATCATTATTGCTGATAGACAAAGGAGCCGAGGGAGAGAGAGAAAGAAAGAGACCACAGTACCAAAGCTTTCTTCAATGTGGTAAAGACTTGGCTTGAGCCTGGATCACACACACACATACACACACACACACACACAGAGTAAATCAGCACACTATCTAAATGAGCTCTTTCACTGGTCTCTTGGATCACTTGCTTTTGGGAAAGCAATTTGTTATGGTGTAGGGTCGTTGAAGCAAGCAATTGGGGGGGGGGGGACAGACTAATTTAGGCCACAAGGCAGCACAAATTATTGTGAGTGAGCCATCTCTGAAAGAGATTCTTCAGCTCCAATAAGGCCTTCAGATGGCTCAAGTTTCTGCAGCTTTATAGATCCTGAACCACAGCTGGCTGTCAAACTACTACCTCACAGAAACTGGAAGATAAAAGAATTACTGCTGAGGAGTCGGGCGGTAGCACAGTGGGTTAAGCGCACATGGCACGAAGCACAAGGACCGGCATAAGGACCCCGGTTCGAGCCCCCGGCTCCCCATCTGCAGGAGAGTCACTTCACACATGGTGAAGCAGGTCTGCAGGTCTTTCTCTCCTCCTCTCTGTTTCCCCTCCTCTCTTCATTTCTCTCTGTTATCTAAGAATGATGACATCAATAACAACAACAATAATAACTACAATAGCAATAAAAAACAAGAGCAACAAAAGGGAAAATAAAGAAATACAGAATTAAAAAAAAAATACTGCTGTTTTAACAGTTTTGGAGGAGCTAGGCAGTGGTCCACCCAGTTAAGAGCACAGGTTAGGGCAGAGGGTAGATAGCCTAATGGTTATGCAAATAAACTCTCATGCTTGAGGCTTTAAAGTCCCAGGTACAATCCCCTGCACCACCACAAACCAGAGCTGAACAGTGCTCTGGTAAAAAAAAAAAAAAAAAGAGCACAGGTCACCGAACAAGAACCTGGATTCAAGTCCCTGGTCCTCTTACAGGGGTCAAGCTTCACAAATGGTAAAGCAGAGCGTAGATGTCTCTCTGTTTCTTTCTCAATTTCTTTCTCTCCTATCAAAAAAAAATTAAGTCATTTAAGGGGGCCGGGTGGTGGCGAAGCAGGTTAAGCGCACATGGCCCGAAGTGCAAAGACCCGGTTAAGGATCCGGGTTCCAGCCCCGGGCTTCACAAGCGGTGAAGTAGGTCTGCGGGTGTCTTTCTCTCCCCACTCTCTGTCTTCCCTTCCTCACTCGATTTCTCTCTGTCCTATCCAAGGACGACAGCAATAACAACAATAATAATAACAGCACAGCAATAAACAACAAGGGCAATAAGAGGGAAAGAAAAAAAAAGCCTCCAGGCGCAGTGAATTTGTAGTGCAGGCACCATGTCCCAGCGATAACCTTGGAGGCAAAAAAAAAAAAAAGTCATTTTAAAAAGGAGCTTTGTGGGGATGGGTGGAGCAACGGGATAAGCGCACATAGCCTGAAGAGCAGGGACCCACTACGGATCCGGGTTCAAGCTCTCCACTCCCCACCTGCAGGAGGGTCTCTTCACAAGTGGTCAAACAGGTCTGCAGCTGTCTATCTCCCCCCCTGCGTCTTCCCCTCCTCTCTCAATTTATCTCTGTCCTATCCAACAAGAACAGCAATGACAATAACAACAAGGGTAACAAAATGGGAAAAATGGCCTCCAGGAGCAGTGGGTTTGTAGTGCAGGCACTGAGCCCCAGCGATAATCCTGGAGGCAAAAAAAAAAAAAAAAAAAGAAGAAGAAAAAAAAAAAAGAAAGAAAAAGAAGAGAAAAAAGGAAAAGAAAGGAGCTTTCGAATAGTCTGTTAGGAAATGATAGCAAATAATCCATTCCCAGGCAAAAAGATCGTTTATGACAACATATTTTTATTATTGATATTTTGCTTAAGCACAAACATACAACATAAACTCCTTAGACTAACGCGTTATACAACTATTAAACTAACACAAATGTTAAAAATTAAATATAAGGGAGTCGGGCAGTAGCGCAGCAGGTTAAGCGGAGCTGGCGCGAAATGCAAGGACCGGCTTAAGCATCCGGGTTCGAGCCCCCGGCTCCCCACCTGCAGGGGGGTCGCTTCACAAGCAGTGAGGCAGGTCTGCAGGTGTCTGTCATTCTCTCCCCTTCTCTGTCTTCCTCTCCTCTCTCCATTTCTCTCTGTCCTATCCAACAATGACAACATTAACAACAACAACAATAATAACGACAACAGTTAAAAAAAATAAATATAGTGCACAAGACGGTTAGTAAAGTCACTTTGTGAGTTTTCTTGATGAAATCAAACTCCCACTTCATGAGACTATGCCTGAGATGTTTCCTCCTGGTCAACAGTTGAGTTACTTGACTAAATTATCTCTTCTTTCTTTTTTCCTTATGCCTGTTTGAACCAGATTTTCTGTAAGTTTCAAACTAAACTTTTCTCAATACAGTAACTTTTGTTTCTGCCACTTGTAGAAGCTTAAAAAAGCAAGCCCATAAGTCAGGCATTTTCATCCTCCCTTCCCTCTATGAGCAGCACCCTGACTGGTCTGTCGGCGCTGGCGGAGTGCGGGATCCGGATGCAGCCCGACGTGCTGCAGCTGCACAGCGCAAGTAGCACCGGGTTCAAGGGGAGGGCACGCCCCCCACCACACACACACACACACACACACACTCGCAGCCCGCATTCTCGCAGCTCCGGCTCGGGGAGCGCACGCGCACCTGCACCTGCACCTGCACCTGCACCTGCACCTGCGCCTGCTTCTGCTCCTCACTTCACAGAGCCTGACATCCGCGCACTTCTGCCCTCCACCGGCCCCTGGCTGCTGCGTCCCGCAGTTGGATCCCCTGGGGGCAGCCTTACTCATCCTGAGTTCCTAGAGGACAGAAGCTGGCAAAGCGCCAGGGACACCTTGCACCTTCTAGAACAAGAATAATACTTGATGGTTCACCGCCGGAGATACCGGCACTGCGCTGTCTCATCCCGCAATTCGGATCAAGGAAACTTCAGTAGGACTCAACCACCCACAGAAAGCAGCCTTCCGCCTAAAAGAGCTCTGCAATATCTTAAGTCACTCTGTTAAAGCTGAGGCAACTAGCATCCTTTATCTCAGCAGAGTCTCTCTGCGGTAGGGGTTGCATCTGAGCCTCGGTTCGCCCGGCTCTACCTCCCCTTCGCCTTCGGATGGCAGCAGGCGTCAGTAGGAATACGCATGCTCTGTGTGGCTCCCCAACGCTTGGTCTCTGCACTTCCAAGTGACGGAACGAATCCGTGGGATTATGGGAAGTGTAGTTTATGAACCTCTAGGATCAGTGCTATGCCCTCTGCCCGGATCCAGAATGGGACTTCAATTCCCGGCTGGCTCGCGTGCGCGGGAGGGCACGCGAGGAAAGGGGGGCGGAGCGAGTAAAAGGTGGGCGTGTCCGGGAAAGTGCCAGTGTTGGGCGGGGCTTCGGCGGGCTGAGTCGCCGCCACCCGCGGATCCCGGATCGGTTCAGAGCTGTAGCAGCGCGGCCGGCGCGAGGGCGGGCTTTCCCGGAGTGGTCCTGCAGACGTCGGGCTCCGCTCCACAGCCGCGCACTTGCGGGTCCCTCCCATCTCTGCCGGGACGCGGGAGAACCCGGCGCACGGCGGGGGCGCGAGGTGGTGCCGGTGGGGGCGGCCAATGCGAAACTGGCTGGTGCTGCTGTGCCCGTGTGTGCTCGGGGCCGCGCTGCACCTCTGGCTGCGGCTGCGCTCCCCGCCGCCCGCCCGCGCCTCCGGGGGTGGCCCGGCAGGTGAGCTCCTGGGGCCGGGCGGTCTGGAGGGCGGGCGGCTTCCTCCGCGGGGGCCGGACCGAACACGGCAGCCCCTTGACAGAAACAAACGGCCCTTTTCATCTCTGGGCCGCTCCTCGCGTCCCCGCCGCTTCTCACCTCCACGTTTTCTTTTGGGACCCCCAAAGCGGCGGCGGCGACCGCAAGTCCTCTGGCCGCCCGGCAGGCCTGGTCCGAGCAAAGCGCGTGTCCTTCAGCCGCTCGGGCTCCGGGGCAGATCGCCCTCCCCCGACACTTGGTCTTATTTGGTCAAGACCTTCAGCTCTCAGCTTTTGGTGCGCGTTTTTTCTGGAAGGTGTCTGGGTTTTGCTCCAGAGGAGGAACTTTGCTAGGGGGAAATTTGCTGTGTCTGGCATTCTCGGAAAAACTCCGGTGAAAGTCAGCTAAACAAAGCTAGACTCCAAAAACGGCGCGATGGCGAGGGGAGTTGTTTTCTGTGAGTTGGGTTTGCAAAGCCTGCTAATAATCGAGCAAGACGATTGCAAATCATTTGACGATCCATTCGCTCTGAAACTCATTCTCCCACGGGAATGAAATCTTAGTTCTTGGTTAGCTGACGGATTAGTAAATAGAAAGCTTTGCTCGCATTTAATACCCTGTGGATTAAATGTGGATTATTGTCAATGAACTCTTATTCTACTGAACACTAAAGTTTTCCCTGATTATTTTCTTTTCCTTTTTTTTTTTTTAGAACGTGGCCTGGGATATTTAAAGAAAGCTAGACTTTTAAAAGTTATTTAGAAGGTGATGTTAATAGTTTTTGTTTATGACTACATTGGGAACTTTTTTTAGTGACTTGTACCCAGTACAACTTTGGAAATTAAGATTTGCCATTCAGAGAAGGCTCTGTGGCATAGTTTATAAGTGGAATTTATAGAAGCGTCTCTAAACAGCCCTCGGTGCCTCATTGCTGTAATTGAAATCATTTAAAAATATTTTTTAACTAGACAAACCTCAAGCTCTTTGAAAAGCTACGTGGCTTGAATAGAATTAAAATAAAATGTAGATTATTTAATGTAGTGTGACGGTGCATTTAGTCTGCTAAAAGATTGGGATCTTTGTTTTGTTTTTGTGGTGTGACCCAAGGAGAGTGCCATGAGTATGACGCGTTTTGTAACAGCTGTTGGATTTGTGTTTTAAGTTTACTTTTTTTGTAAGTTGAAGCAGCTGTAAAGGAATTCAGTTGTGGAACATGCTTAGAATAGGACCATAACCGTCATTTGGAGTTCCATAAACAAGCTAAAACTCTGCCTTCAAGCTTAAGACTTTAGTAAGTCTACCTAGCAATATATATATTTTAGAGATAAGTTGTCTACCTCCTCTTGTGTTTGAATGAGCCTGATTTGCCATCTAGTGAAAGTGGGTGGATTAGAGAAATGAGAGTGTAGAAGCAGGGAGGGCAACGGGCCCAGAAATGAGACCAGGGCTAGATATGTAAATTAACTTTAACTTTAGATTGATACTGTACAGACTGTCAAATAATAAACAATACATAAGTCTAAATGAAACTATACAGACTCCTTTTCCTTTTTTTTTTTTTTTTCAAATTTTACTTACTTTCCCTTTTGATGCCCTTGTTGCTTGTTGTTGTAGTTATTAATGTCGTTGTTAGATAGGACAGAGAGAAATGGAGAGAGGGGGGAGAAAAAGATAGACATTTGCAGACCTGCTTCACCGCCTGTGAAGCGACTCCCCTGCAGGTGGAGAGCCGGGGCCTCGAACTGGGATCCTTACCCCCGGTGCTTGCGCTTCGTGCCACGTGTGCTTAACCCACTGCTCTACCACCGGACTCCCACTGACTTCTTTTTCAATCGTGGTACCTTCAGTGGAGATGTCTTCATTGCTAAAAATGTCCTCAGCCCATAGTTTTTTTGTTATGTGTAAACTAAAACATTTCAGCTCTTAGACCTAAAGTGAGAGAAAACTGTAGCTTTTAAGTATCCTCCCATTGAATTAACATCTGAAGATTTTGTTTTTGTTCTTCTTCCTTTGTCTTTAGTCTCTTTAATTTGTAACAGCTTTTTTTTTTTTTGAAAAGGAAGATTTACCTTCTCTGAATATTAACAAAGGCCCTTTGACTTGCAGTTGATTCTGCAAATACTTGAGAGCTCACTCTGCCAACTCCTGGTATAGGTTGGAATTATTGCATCATCAAGATGAAGTCCAAACCCTCAGGCAGTTTACAATTTAGAAGGGAAGGCAACACACAGGAATGAGTTACTGAGTATCACAATGAAAGCGTGTGAGGCAAAAATGAAGCTGTTAAAATTGTGACACCTCCTCCTATTTTTCCTTCTCTTTCTCCTTCTTTCCTTCCTTTTTTTTTTTCCTTCTTCTTCTTACCCTTTTCCTTTTTATTTCCTTTCTAGATTTATGGGGGAGGGGAGAGCACCTTCTGGAGCCTGGAGTCTCATGCCTGCAGGTTCTGTCCTCTACCCACCCAACCACTTCCAGAGTCTATTGTACTATTATTTCACATAGAGAGATCAAGGTCATTTAAAGCACAGAGACCTCAGTGAAGAAAGTGAGCCCTATTGGTATGGGTATTCTAAGGTAATAGGCCACCTTACACAGCTGACATGGGGAAAGCAAATGCTGATGAGGAAGCTGGTTCCTCATGAGGTCAGCACACCTAAGGGTGGGAGTGGAGGTAGCTATTTTACTAGAGAATATAGCTCCGGGTTATCTGGATTGTAACATCTTAGTTTTGGATAATGCTTTAGCAGAAAGTATTTAATAGTTTGTTAAAGAAAATGACGTGAGAAGAGGAGCCTTTTCTTTCAAGAATGTTGGGAAAGAAGGAAGCTAATGAGAAAGAGCTGTAGTCCCTCAACAATGTTTGAGAGTGCTCACTCACTGAGTGTGATACTAGACACACAGTTCCTGCTCTCAGGGTGTTCACACTTGGTCCAGTAGACACAGACATGAGGCAAGTAGAGCATTGCGCTTGCTTTGCAGTTGTGTCCAAGGCTCATTCTTCTAAAACTGTTCCTGTGGGGGTCCGGCGGTAGTAGCACAGCCGGGTTAAGCGCATGTGGCGCAAAGCGCAAGGACCAGCATTCAGAATCCCGGTTTGAGCCCCCTTCTCCCCACTTGCAGGGGGGTCGCTTCACGGGCGGTAAAGCAGGTCTGCAGGTGTCTTTCTCTCCCCCTCTCTGTCTCCCCTCCTCTCTTGATTTCTCTCTGTCCTATCCAACAACAACATCAATGGCAACAATAACAACAACAACAAGGGCAACAAAATGAGAAAAAAAAAAAAAAAGCCTTCTGGGCCAGTGGATTCATAGTGCAGGCACTTAGCCCCAGCAATAACCCTGGAGGCAATAAAATAGAAGAAGAGTCAGTAAAACCCAGGGCAGTCTCTGGTTTATAATAAATACGGTATGGAAAAAAATATGGTATAAATTTTAGGGCATGTTAAAAGAGTGCCTGTGCTACCTACTGTGAGGTGTTTTGTGAGGTACCTGAAATGGGTCAGAGCACTTTGGGTAGTGTATGTGATAACTGCCCTCATTAGTAGATGTTTTATGTGATCTGAAAGATAACTTACATAATCTGAAAGCATAGCCCTAAGTATTACCAACTGAACTATTTCCATGGCTTTATAAGAAGTGTAGGTTTGGGGAGTTGGGCAGTAGCACAGTGGGTTAAGCGCATGTGGCGCAAAGCGCAAGGACCATTATAAGGATCTCGGTTTGACCCCCCGGCTCCCCACCTGCAGGGGAGTCGTTTCACAAGCAGTGAAGCAGGTCTGCAGGTGTCTGTCTTTCTTTCCCCCTCTGTCTTCCCCTCCTCTCCATTTCTCTCTCTCCTATCCAACAACAATGACAACAATAATAACTACAGCAATAAAACAACAAGGGCAACAAAAGGGAATAAATAAATAATAAAAAATAAAAATAAAAAAGTGTGGGTTTGTTGTTTGGGAATTGTTTTATTTCATATGAAATAGAGTTGACACACACACAGAGAGAAGCCGTAGTACATGCAAGTGCTGTGCTTTACCAGCTGAGCTAGCTTCCCAGGCCACTGACATTTTCTTTTTCTTTTTTTTACCAGAAACTTTAAGAAAGATTTTATTTATTCATCGGAGAAATAGGAAAGAAAAGGAGAACCAGAGTATCACTCTGGTGTATATGCTGCTAAGGATAGAACCTTAGCAAGGGACCTTGTGCTTGAGAGTTCTATGCTTTATCCACTGCACCTCCTGGACCAAATGATATTTTTATATCATTTGGGGAAAAACTACTTTGTGCTTCTCCTTTCAGACGATATGGATTCTTCTCTTATTTTTGAGAGTTATTTGATGCTCCTGATCCTGTCATGAGTTACCTTTGCTGCCAGTATCATATTCATGAAGTTCCTGTAGGAACACTTAATGTCTGTGTTCATCTCAGATTCCTGGGCTGACTTCTGAGTCTCAGTTTCTCCATAGTTCTGTGGATGAGAGATCTGACTGACACCAGGCGGCTGAAAGAACTAAGTTCTGGTCTGGAGTCTTTAGGAAGAAATCCACATCCTCCATGTCTGGACAGTTGGAGGTCTGATGTCCCCGATGGCCACCCCCAGCTCCTGGAGGTCACCTGTCTTTACAGCAGACATCTGTTACTACGGACCGCTGTCACAAGCCAGCGTGGAGACAGTGAGGCTCCCTTAGGCCTTCCAACCTGTCTGCCTTCCCTCTTTGGTTCGCCATTGACATTTCTATCAGTGATTGGTAACATATAAAAAGACAGTCCCCCCCAGGCTGGGAGTGTAGATAGATTCATCTACCATCACCTACCAATGCCCACCCATGTCCAGTAGAGAAGCAATTACAGAAGCCAGAACTTCCACCTTCTGCACCCCATAATGATCCTGGGTCCATTCTCTCAAAGGGATAAAGAATAGGAAAGCTTTCAAGGGAGGGGATTGGATATGGAGTTCTGGGGGTGGGAATTATGTGGAATTGTACCCCTCTTATCCTATGATCTTGTCAGTATTTTCATTTTATAAATACATCAGTAACAGTAAATAAGGCAGTCCCCTTGTATCAACTCTGTGTGTTAAGTGAAATTGTGATGAATAGAAATCTTTTAGTGCATTATTGTTTATTTCTTTAGTGTAAGTTCTTAGCCATGGAATTGGTGAACAGAAGTTAAACTGGAGCATTCTGAGGCATTTTTCTAAGTCTTTCCAAATTGCCCTGCAGAAAACTACCAAAATAATGTTCCTGTCCAGTAGTTTAGCAGGTTGATTATTTTCCTTGATATCACTATTAACTTCTCTTATCATTAGAAAAGACATTTGGCTATTACTGTTGCTGTTGTTGGATAGGACAGAGAGAAGTTGAGAGAGGAGGGGAAGACAGAGATGGTGAGAGAAAAACACCTGCAGATCTGCTTCACCATCTGTGAAGTGATCCCCCTTGCAGGTGGTGAGCCGGGGGCTTGAACCAGGATCCTTATGCCAGTCCTTGCGCTTCTTGCCATGTGTGTTTAACCCTCTGTACCACCACCTTGCTCCCAGATTCAGGAAATTTTATGAGTTGCAGATAAAGTGAATTCAAACCAGAAATCACCAAGACACATAATGAAAATGGTAAAGATCAGGGCTAGATAGTGGTGCACCCAGTAGAGCATACATGTTTCCATATGCAAAGACCTGAGTTCAAGCCCTCAGTCCCCATATGCATAGGAGAAGCTTTACAAATGGTGGATCAGTGTTGTCACTGTCTCGCTTCCTTTCTGTCTATCTCTCACTTTCTTTTTCTCTCTCTGTCTCACCCATTATCAAGTTAAAATCAAAACAGCTGCCAAGTAGAACTGGATATGGAGCCCCAATAATAACTGTGGTGTCAAAAAGAATGGCAAAGTTCAAAGATAAAGGGAATTCTAAAAGCAAGTAGAAAAACAAAGTGATCCACATAAGGCTACCAGCTGGTTTCTCAACAAAAACTAAGGACCAGAAGTACTTGCAGGTTATATTTAAAGTTTTGAATGGAAAGCACATCCACTCAAGAGTACTCTATCCAGCTAGTTTTTCAGATCAGCTTTAAAGGCACGATGAGGTGGCCGGACGGTGGTGCACCTGGTTAAGGGCACACAGCATGAAGTGCAAGGATCTGGGTTTGAGCCAGGGCTCCCTACCTGCTACAGGGACGTTTCACAAGTGATGAAGCAGGTTTGCAGGTGTCTTTCTCTCTCCCTCTGTATCCCCCCATCCCAATCAATTTCTCTCTGTCTCTACCCAGTAAAATGGAAAAAAAAAAAAAGACCACCAGGAGCATTGGATTTGTAGTGCTGGCACTGAGCCCCAGCAGTAATCCTAGAGGCAAAAAAAAAGGCTGGATGAGAAGCTTTTCAGAGAAATCACAGTTCAAGGATTACTACCACTGAACTGACCCTATTCTTATTGAAGATATATATATAATTGTTGAACAGTTCATATGGAACAAAGAAACAAAACAGGGAAAAGTAAAGTTTAATGAAGACATATCTGTGAATTTAGACTAGAAACTGAAGTTGCGAGAAGGATTTTGGGTGTAGTGGGCTACTAAGGAGACAGGAGTCCAGTGGACTTTGATGAATAGATAATGGTACTCTGGTGGTAGGAAAAGCATGATTATATTTTGAAGAGGTGAAAAATTGAGGTTCTACATATTAAGTCTTTTAACCAAGATAACTGCAAAAAAAAAATCCTCATCCTATTTTCTACAAACACAATGTAAATTATTTTGTAGCAAATATCTTTTGTAATTTCTTTATTGGGGAATTAGTGTTTTACATTCAAAAGTAAATACAATAGTTTGTAGCATAACATTTCCCAGTTTTCCATATAACAATACAACCCCCACTGGGTCCTCTGTCATCCTTCTTAGATCTGTATTCTCCCCACCCACCCACCCACCACAGAGTCTTTTACTTTGGTGCAATATGCCAATTCCAGTTCAGGTTCTACTTGTGTTTTCTTTTCTGATCTTGTTTTTCAACTTCTGCCTGAGAGTGAGATCATCCCATATTCATCCTTCGGTTTCTGACTTATTTTATTTAACATGAGTTTTTCAAGGTCCATCCAAGATCAGCTGAAAACAGTGAAGTCACCATTTTTTACTGCTGAGTAGTATTCCATTGGATATATATATACCACAGCTTGTTCAGCTACTCATCTGTTGTTGGACACCTGGGTTGCTTCCAGGTTTTGGCTATTACAAATTGTACTGCTAAGAACATATGTGTACACAGATCTTTTTGGTTGAGTGTGTTGGGTTCCTTAGTATATATCCCCAGGAGAGGAATTGCAGGATCATAGGGTAGGTCCATTTCTAGCCTTCTGAGAGTTCTCCAGACTGTTCTCCACAGAGGTTGGAACAATTAACATTTCCACCAGCAGTGCAGGAGGGTTCCTTTGACCCCACAACCTCTCCAGCATTTGCTGCTGTTCCCTTTTCTGATGCATGACATTCTCACAGGAGTGAAGTGGTATCTCATTGTCTTTATTTGCATTTCTCTGACAGTCAGAGACTTGGAGCATTTTTTCATGTGTTTCTTGACCTTTTGGATCTCTTCTATGGTGAATATTCTGTCCATGTCCTCCCCCCATTTTTGGATGGGGTTATTTGTTGTCTTGTTGTTGAGATTTGCAAATTCTTTATATATTCTGTTTACTAGCCTCTTGTCTGACGTGTATGGCATGTAAAGATCTTCTCCCATTCTGTGAGGGGTCTCTTGGTTTGGGTAGTAGTTTTATTAGCTGTGCAGAAGCTTTTTAATTTGATATAGTTCCATAGGTTTATGCTTGCCTTAGTCTTTTTTGTAATTGGATTCGTTTCATTGAAGATGTCTTTAAAATGTATGCAGAAAAGAGTTCTGCCAATATTTTCCTCTAAGTATCTGATGGTTTCTGGTCTAACATTCAAGTCCTTGATCCACCTGGAATTTACTTTTATATTTGGTGAGATATAGTGGTTCAGTTTCATTCTTCTGCATATTTCAACCCATAGTTTCCAACACCATTTGTTGCAGAGACTCTGCTTTCCCCATTTAATGGTCTGGGCACTTTTGTCAAAGATTAGATGTCCATAGGTGTGGGGGCTTACTTCTGGGCTCTCAATTCTATTCCACTGGTCAGTGTGTCTGTTCATGTTCCAGTACCAGGCAGTTTTAATGACAATGGCCCTATAATACAATTTGAGATCTGGGAGTGTGATGCCTCCAGTTCTGTTCTTTCTTTTCAAGATTGTTTTGGCAGTTCTAGGTCTTTTCTGGTTCCAGATAAACATTTGTAGCATTTGTTCTATTCTCCTAAAAAATGTGGTTGGGACCTTGATGGAGATAGCATTAAATTTGTAGATGGCTCTGGGTAGTATATTCATTTTGATGATGTTAATTCTTCCATCCTGTGAACATGGAATATCTTTCCACTTCTTCGTGTCTTTTTCAGTTTCCTTGAGTAGTGACTCATAATTTTCAGTCTTTCACTTCTTTGGTTAGGTTTATTCCTAGATATTTTATTGTTTTTGTTGCTATAGCAAAAGGAATAGATTTCTGGATTTCAACTGCTTCTAACTTAGTGTTTGCATAGAGGAATGCCACTGACTTTTGATTGTTAATTTTGTAGCCTGACACCTTACTGTATTTCCTAATGATTTCCAAAAGCTTCTTGCTGGATTCCTAAGGTTTTTCTATGTATATTATCATATCATCTGCAAATAGGGAGAGTTTGACTTCTTCTCTTCCAATCTGTATGCCTTTAATTCCTTGCTCCTACCTGATTACTACAGCAGGAACTTCCAACACTATGTTGAATAGTCATGGTTCTTCTTCTTCTAGCATTTGCCCTTCCGTAGCCAGTCAACAGCGTCAGGTTGAGCCTGATGTAAAGTTTCGAGACCTCCTTTGAATCTGGAGAGGTGGCAGTCGTTGACTATGTGGGTCATAGTCTGTCTGGAGCCGCAGGGGCAGTTCGGGTCATCTCTGGCTCCCCAGCGATGGAACATAGCGGCGCACCGGCCATGGCCTATCGATTGAGGAGGGCCCAATCATAACGTGCTAGGTCAAAGCCGGGTTGACGCTTGCAGGGGTCTGTGATGAGGTGTTTGTTCTTTACCTCAGCTGACTACCAACTCTGTTTCCAAGAGACTGGAACAGAGAAGTTCAGTGTAGGCATAGGGGACCAGATTGGGTGACGAGACGTCAAGCGTTGAACAGGGTGGGCGAAGATATCCGCGTATATTGGCAGGTCCGGTCGAGCATAGACGTGGGAAATGAACTTAGATGATGCCGCATCCTGACGAATATCTGGCGGGGCGATGTTGCTAAGAACTGGCAGCCATGGAACCGGGGTGGAACAGATGGTTCCAGAAATTATCCTCATGGAGGAATATAATTTGGAATCGACCAAGTGGACATAGGGGCTACGGAACCATACTGGGGCACAGTATTCTGCAGTGGAATAGCATAATGCCAGAGATGATGATCGTAGTGTGGAAGCGCTCGCGCCCCATGAGGAGCTGGCCAGTCTTGCAATGATGTTATTCCTCGCGCCCACCTTTGCTGCAGTTTTTATGAGATGTTTGTGAAATGACAGAGTGCGATCTAGAGTAACGCCAAGATAGACTGGCTGGGCTTCATGCCGGATTCTCGTATCGCCAAGCTGCACATTAAGCTCATGCGAGGCCGAGGCATGGTGTAGATGGAAAACAGATGATACCGTTTTTGCAGTGCTAGGGATTAGTCGCCATTTTTTACAGTAATCAGATATCAGAGACATGTCTTTCGTGAGTGTTTCCTCGAGGATGTCGAACTTGGATGCCTGAATTGCACAGCAGATGTCATCGGCGTAGATGAACTTCCTTGAAGAAGTTTCTGTGAGGTCATTGATGTAAATATTAAATAGCGTAGGAGCCAGAACAGAGCCCTGGGGGAGGCCACTTGAGACAAGTCTCCATCTGCTAGACTTGTCACCCAGATGCACCCGGAATCTTCTGTTTTGGAGAAGAAACGATATAGTGTTGGCCACCCATGGAGGCAGGCATCTTGAGATCTTGACTAGGAGACCATGGTGCCAGACCATGTCATAGGCTGCTGTGAGATCAACAAAGACAGCACCCGTCTTTAAATTCTTCTGGAATCCATTTTCAATGTAAGTTGAGAGGGCCAAGGCTTGTTCGCAGGTAGATCTTCCTGGGCGGAAACCAGCGTGGGTGGGTGATAGGAATTTCTCTGTACAGGAGAAATACGTGACAGAAGCAGCCTCTCAAGGAGTTTGTAACACATGGAGAGGAGAGAAATTGGTCTATAGCTGGCGGCCAGTGTCGGGTCTTTCTTTGGTTTCAAAACTGCTATTATCTTCACACGATGCCAAATTTTGGGCATAGATTCAGATTCCAAGATGTGGGACAGGAATGAAGTGAGCCACTTCTTTGCCGTGGGGCCCAAGTTAAGAATGAGTTCTGGGGTGATGTTATCATAGCCAGCAGCTGTTCCCAGTTTAACCCTCTTCAAAGCGTCTTCCAGTTCAGACAGTGTAAAGGGAGAGGGTTTTGGAGATGGACAAGATAACCGGAAGTGGGATGACCACTCATGGGAAATTTCTCTTTTCCAGACTGGGTCGATCTTAGCACGTCCAACTTGAGTTAGGTGACTGGCCACTGAGTTTGGAGATACGGGAGGATGGGAGACGGGAGGGGGTTGGCTACCGGCACCCAGACTATGAAGAAGCTTCCAGGCCTTCCTACTTGAGTGGGTGAAGTTCAGACTTTCCATGAGTTGTTGCCAGCGGGCTTGGCGTGCTGCATCCAGGGAGGCAATGAGATGGTCTGCCACATCTGGGTCGCCCGACTCATCATGCTGCTTTAGTAGTTGCTCGCATTCAGCATCAAGACAAGGCGTATAGTTAGCACGTCTCCCACGAGGAATGGCTTGAGAAGCTGCTTTGAAGATGGCTTGGCGGAAGCGCCTGTAGGAATCTTCAGAGGGGATAGAGTTAATTGGAATTGCAGGAATAAATTTGTTGGTAAGATCACTGAACAGACGCCAGTTTGCTTTCTGAAAGTTCCATCTTAGTCATGGTGATAGTGGACATCCCTGTTTAGCACCTGATCTGAGTGGAAATGCTTCCAGTTTTTCACCATTGAGTATGATGTTGGCTGTAGGTTTGCTATATATAGACTCCACTATCTTCAGGAATTTTCCATCTATTCCCATTTTTTGTAGTGTTTTGATCATAAAGGGATGTTGTATTTTGTCAAAGGCTTTCTCTGCATCTATTAATATCACCATGTGGTTTTTGGTCTTGCTTTTTGTTGATATGGTGGATCACGTTGATTGATTTACGTATATTAAACCAACCTTGCATGCCTGGGATAAACCCCACTTGGTCATGATGAACAGTCTTTTTAATATACTGCTGTATCCGGTTGGCTAGAATTTTGGTCAATATTTTAGCATCTATGTTCATCAGAGATATTGGTCTGTAGTTTTCTTTTTTGGTTATGTCCCTGTCTGCTTTTGGTATCAAAGTGATGTTGGCTTCATAGAAGCTTGAAGGGAGTATTCCAGTTCCTTCAATCTTCTGGAAGACTTTTAAAAGTAGAGGTATTAGTTCTTCTTTGAAGGTTCTGTAGAATTCATTTGTAAAGCTATCTGGTCCAGGACTTTTATTTTTGGGAAGATTTTTTACAACTGTTTCAATTTCATTAGCTGTGATGGGCCTGTTCATGTTATCCACTTCCTCCTTACTTAGTTTTGGAAGTTGGTAGTATCTAGGAAATCATCCATCTCTTCCAGGTTCTCTAGCTTGGTGGCATATAGTTGTTCACAAATTTCTTCATGTTATATATGAACCTAACAGTAATTGAAACTGAAATTTCTAACTTACTTTTTTTTTTTTTTCCCTGTTTCCAGATCAGTTGTCCTTATCTCCTCAGTGGAAGTTTAGTCATTATGATGTGGTGGTTGGTGTGTTATCAGCTCGCAATAACCATGAACTTCGAAATGTAATAAGAACTACCTGGCTGAAGCATTTAACACAGCATCTGGAATTAAGTCAACGGTAGGTTTTCTGAGTTTCCACCTTGGCTGATTTTTTTTTTTTAAGGCTTTATTTATTGGTGAGAAAGATAGGAAAGAGAGAAAGATCCAGACATTCTGGTACATGTGCTGCCGGGGATTGAACTCGATATATTATGCTTGAAAGTCCAATATCTTATCTACTGTGCCATCTCCCAGACCATCACTTTGCCTGACCTATTAACAAATCTTTTTGAAGATTTCTTCTTGAACAAAGATGTTAATTCAGATGTGATCTTTTTTCTTTGGGGAGAAAAAAAATAGCTATAAATGCAACCAACAAATAAGTTGAACCAAAGTTTTAAGCTAAAAGTTGAGTTAGGGAGCTGGATGGTAGTATACCTGGTTAAGTGCACATAGTACTAAGCACAAGGACCCGGGTTTGACCCTCCCACTCCCCACCTTCAGTGGGTATACTTCATGAGCAGTAAAGCAAGTCTACAGGCATCTGTCTTTCTCCTCTATCTCCCCTTCTTCTCTCAGTTTCTGTCTTATCAAATAAAATAGAAACAAAAAAAAAAAGAAGAATGGCTACCAGGAGCAGTGGATTTGTAGTGCTGGCACCAAGCCCCAGCAATAACCCAGGTGGCAAAACAAAACAAAAAAGTTAGTTTGAATAGACTGTGTTCATTGGTCAACATACCCAATAGAGATAACTTAGTTATTGCTATTTAATTTTTGTGTGTGCAAACTATTCTAGAATAGTTTTTGGCATAGACCCATGTATGTCTATAAATATTTTGTTCTTTACTAACTTCACAGAGATATACTTGTTTTCAGTTATAGAGTGCTCTTTTTAGTTGTATAACTTGCAGTGTGTGCACCATGCCATTCATATTCCTTTCTGTGACTACCCTTTCAAAGTTGAGCTTTGGTACCAAATTTGTGTTGACATTGAAATGGCTCATCTGTTAGGTAGGAACCTTCATTTTCTGAGTAAGAGCATTCCCTCGTAGATTAAAGGCAGGGAAGACTGAACTTCTAATTTTGTAAAAGCTCTTTGTGACTCTCCATGGATTACATTAAAACTGTGTTTCTTCTGACAGAGTATCTGTCCAAGTGAATTGCAGTAAATTTTCCTGTCACTAGGAGTGTGAGCATTTATAGATTTCCTGTCTTACTCATAGCAGTAAGAATAGTTAACACCTGCAAGGGGGAAGCTTCACAAGTGGTAAAGCAGGTCTGCAGGTGTCTTTCTGTCTCCCTCTCTGTTTTCCCCTCCCCTCTCAATTTCTCATTGTCCAATGGGGAAAAAAAAAGTTGGGAGAGTAGGGGGATTTCATTGAATGTTTGTGATAGTTTTAAAAAACAGACTTGGGGTGGGAAGATCCTGCATCCACTAACTTGGTGCACACACAGAAGGTTGGCAAATATCTACAATAATGTAATTTGCAAGTTTATTCATTTGTTTATACTTTTACTCTAAATGCTAGCTATTTATGAAAGATAGTCACGTAGTAATTCATAAACGAAGGTATTGACATTTTTGTATTTATGGCTTGTTTACAATATTTCATTTCATTGAAGACCCCACACTCCACATATATTTAAGGACCTTATTTAACCACAGACCTTTGTAGGAAGTCAATAATAGTCAGTTTCTCAAGTATTTGTTAAAAATTGTTGAGGGGCTAAATTACTTAACAAGAAAATAAGGTATTTAAATAAAAAGGAGCAGTCTAGGATGATTGCTAGCTTTTTAATTTGGACAGCAATGAAATTAATAGTCAAGACAGAAAAATAAAAGCTAGATGAGAAGAGTACTTAAAAATAATTTTTTTTTTATTAGCTAGGACAGAGAGAAGTGGAGCGAGGAGGGGAAGATAGGAGGAGAGAAAGATAAACACCTGCAGACCTGTTTCACCGCTGAGGCAACTCCCTTGCAGGTGGGGAGCAAGGAGCTCAAACTGAGATCTTGGCCCGGGTCCTTGCATTTTGTATTATGTACTATATGCGCTTAACCTGGTGCGCCACTGCCTGACTCCCTTAAAATTTTTTTATTAGTGATTTAATAATGACTGACAAAATTGTAGGGTGAAAGCACTATACAATTCCATACAGTTGCCACCACCAGAGTCCCATATCCTCTCCCCTCCATTGGAAATTTCCCTGTTCTTTATCCCTCTGGGAGTATGGATCAAATTTCTTTACGAGGAGTAGAAGGTGGAATGTCTGGCTTCTGTAATTGTTTCTCTGCTGAACATGGGCATTGCCAGGTTGACCTATACCCTCAGCCTATTTCTATCTTTCCCTAGAGGAGTAGGGCTCTGGGGAGGTGGGCTTCCAGGACACATTGGTGAGGTCATCTGCCCGGGGAAGTCAGGTTGACATCATAGTAGCATTTGCAACTTGGTGGTTGAAAAGCATTAAAAATATAAAGCAAAAAAAAAAAATATATATATATATATATATATATATAGTAGAATAAATTGTTTAATAATCAGGAAGCTAAGATTAAGAATATAGCAGATGAAAATTGGGGTCTTCGAGTTGGAAGGAACTAGGAAGTCTATTTTAGGTATATTCCAAGAGGCCCATGACTTTAATAATTTTTGCCTGAGCCCAACGATTGACATGCAGGTGGGCTAGGAGTTTTGTCTGAGAAGTTGAGGATAGGACTAGAAAGTTGGATCAGGGCAGAGAGAAGCTCCCAAATATGGGGAAAGTATATACTTTTTTAATATACTTTTTTTAAATATACTTTTATTAACTGCAAACCCCATCAGTCTGACCTAGGGCCTATGTCTATTCATATTTAGCACAGGAGCTTGTGAACCTCTGCATCCCTGTAGGTCTGAGCTCACATCCCATGGTAATAGCTAGGAACATTCTAGACCACACCCATTTCAGGGCCAGTGACAGACTATGTTCACCCAGCCTCCCTTTAGAGAATACAATTTCTACCATTGTTGAGAAGAGTACTTTTCATATAAAAGAAGCTAAGTTATGTATATGTATTTGACTTTTCTGCAGGCAATTATGTGTTTTCCAACTGGCTCTTTTGGGGAAAAATATACTTATATGTACTTGTATGTTTATTATAAATTTTAGTATAAAAAGTATATAGCACTTAATAGATAGAATATGTATAGCTCTTTATTGAAAATTTCACCTACTGATTCTCAGGATGTTTTATTGCCAGACTTTTATATCTATAATAACCAACTTAAGGTTACAGAGGACAAAAGTATGTAGTTCTGACTTAAGTGTTTTCTTTAAGTTGAAGAGTAAGACTAATGTAACAAAACTTCACTTATTCCCTATAAGGACTACTGAATCAAGTAGGGTTTTTAAAAACAGAATGTTTCTTCATCTTTTAAAAAATTGTTTTAATTTGTTCGAAAAAAATTGTTTTAATTTAATTTTTTATTTATAAAAAGGAAACATTGACTTCATCTTTTTTATTCACAGTGAAATAGCCACAGATTCATTACTCACTGAAATTTAGTCTGTTCTCCACCATTTAAAAACTATCATTGGGGTCCAGGAGATGGTGAAAGGACTGGGGTCTTGAGCCCCTACTTCCCACCTATAGGTGAAGCAAGTCTGCAGGTGTTGATCTTCCTCTCTAGCTCTCTGTCTCCCTTTCCCTACTCAATTTCCCTATCATGTAAAATAAAAAGGGGCAGGGAGAGGCGAGAGGTAAATGTCTACAAAGAGCAAGTGGTTTCATCATGTTGGCACTGAGCCCCAGAGATAACCTGGTGGCAATGAAAATAATAATAATAACAACCACAACAAGGGCAACAAAATGGGGAAAATGGCCTCCAGGAGCAGTGGATTTGTAGTGCAGGCACCGAGCCCTAGCAATAACCCTGGAAATAAATAAATAATGAATAAATAAATAAATAAATAAAATAACAGAGAGGGAGAAGAAGAGAAACCATAAGGCTGCTTCCTCCTTTTTATGTTTCTGCTACCAGGCTTCCACTGGCACTTCATGCGTATGCAACCCTACCACTCTCGACAGATTCTTTTATTCCCCCTTCAAATAGTGAGAAACAGAAAGACTGAGAGTATGTGAGGGCGATCTGGCTGCGACATCTGTCACCCCTTTGATTGCCAGGGTTGATTCGGCTGATCTGGCTGGCTAGACGGGTGTCCCCTTCCTCCCTCACCACTCCATGTGCATCCCTCCCGAAGCTGCGCACTCGGTCAAAGAAGATGGCCTTCCGGGCCGGTCTTCAGTCAAGGATATACAAGTAGCTGCGCTCCCCTGCTAGAACCTTCAAACAAGCTCTCAGAAAGACTGAAAGAGAATTAGAGACAGATACCATATTACCACTCCAACACTCTTAAAGCTTCCCCTTTTGCATGGTGCTCCTATGTGGTGACCAGGGCCTTGAACTCAGGTCTTTGCACATGGTCAGATGCGTACACAACCAGGTGCGCTCTCTCCCAGCCCCTACCTTCATCGTTTTTATGAAGTTCTGAGGTGCAAATTCTGGGTGTCACACACTCTTGAATCCAGCATTTTACTACTTAGTCCCTCCATACTTTTTTAAAAAAATTATTATCTTTATTTATTGGACAGAGACAGACAGGAATTGAGAGGGAGAGAGTCAGAGAAACAGACTGGCTTTTTTTTTTTTTTTTTTTTTGGGTGAGATCTTTCCTTTTTTTTTTTTTTTTTTTTTTAATTTTTTATTTAAGAAAGGATTAATTAACAAAACCATAGGGTAGGAGGGGTACAACTCCACACAATTCCCACCGCCCAATCTCCATATCCCACCCCCTTCCCCGATAGCTTTCCCATTCTCTATCCCTCTGGGAGCATGGACCCAGGGTCATTGAGGGTTGCAGAAGGTAGAAGGTCTGGCTTCTGTAATTGCTTCCTCGCTGAACATGGGCGTTGACTGGTCGGTCCAAACTCCCAGTCTGCCTCTCTCTTTCCCTAGTAGGATGGGTCTCTGGGGAAGCTGAGCTCCAGGACACATTGGTGGTGTCTTCAATCCAGGGAAGTCTGGCCGGCATCCTGATGACACCTGGAACCTGGTGACTGAAAAGAGAGTTAACATACAAAGCCAAACAAATTGTTGTGCAATCATGGACTCAAAGCTTGGAAAAGTGGAGAGGTAGTATTAGGGAGGTACTCACTGCAAACTCTAGTATACTTCTGCTTTCTTACTTTGGTGCCATACTCCAAACTCAGTCAATTTCTGCTTTGCGTTTCTACTTCTTTTTTTTTTTTTTTACATGCATAACATTCCCCAGATTCCCATTTAGCAATACAACCCCCACTATTTAATTTTTTTTTTTTTAAGATAGAAGAAAGATACATAAAGAGAGATAAAGACACCACAGCACCAAAGCTTCCCCCAGAGCAGTGGTTCAAGCCTGGATCACTTACTAGGCAAAACCATGTTCTATGCATGTGTATAAATGAGACACAATAGCTGTAGTTTTGATTTCAAAACAGTGATTTATTAATATAGATGTATATTAAGAGGGAAAGACATAGAAATATAGCCTTAGAGGAACAGGTAGCAGCAAATATACAAGCCATCAAACTTCAGATTGGTGTACTTACAACGTCCACCATTTTTAGCTGGGTGGAGTCCCACTTGAGAATAAGCAGCACAAGTATACAAGCAGTCAGATGTCCAATCAGGTGACTTATGATATCCACTGTTTCTAGCTTGAGAAGCCTGATTTCAAAATAGCTAGGGGGAGTCCTGATTGAGAGTCTTGAGCAGAGTGTTCCCTTTCCACAGCTGAGACTCAAGCCAACCCAAGCAGAGTCTATATATATCAAACAGTTTTGTTTTGTTTTTTACCTCCAGGCCAGCACTATGAATCCACTGCTCCTGGGGGCTATAATAGTTTTCCCATTTTATTGCCCTGTGGTTGTTATTGTTACTGTTGTTATAGCTGTTGTTGTTGTTGGATAGGATAGAGAGAAATGGAGAGAGGAGGGGAAGATAGAGAGGAGGAGAGAAAGATAGACACCTGCAGACCTGCCTCACCACCTGTGAAGCGACCCCCCCCTGCAGGTGGGGAGCTGGGTGCTCGAACCAGGATCCTTACACTGGTCCTTGCGCTTTGCGCCATATACGCTTAACCCACTGCGCTATCGCCCTGCCCCCATATCAAACAGTTTTTGACTTTAGTTTGTTACTTTGGCATGTTCCTTTTCCCAGAAAGGCCTGTTTTTCTTCAAAGTTAATAACTGCTTCACAATATAATATCTATAAGTAAATGGCCAGTTTGAGAAGAGAATACCTTACTGATACTGAGAGAGGGCAGGATAGTCCTCCTCCCAAGGCCTGTTTGAATATAACCATTTAACAGTTTCTATTCCACTCAACAGTTGTAGATGTCCCAGCATGTAGGCTGCTTGCTGGTCAACTCATGGCAAAACATATTCCATCTTTGCTATAAGCAGGCTATCTAGCCATAGCTCCTGCAAACCAGTAGGAACAAGCTTTAGTACAAAGCTGCCGGTAGGTCATCTAGATGAAGATGATCAGTGGGTCTTCTACTTGGAAGACTCATCTAAATTAGGCTAATTCAGGCATCATTCTCAGCTAATTAATGCCTTGGGAATAAATATTGACCAGGGGGAGCAAGTTTTAAAAAAAATGAGTAGAGGTAATGTTCACTTTTTTTTTTTTTGCCTCCAGGGTTATTGCTAGAGCCCGGTGCCTGCACCACAAATCCACTGCTCCTGAAGGATTTTTTTCCCCATTTTTTGTTGTCCTTGTTGTTGTCGTCATTATTGTTATTGTTGCCATTGATGTTGGATAGGACAGAGAGAAATGGAGAGGGGGGGAGAGAAAGATAGACACCTGCAGACCTGCTTTACACTTGTGAAGCGACCCCCCCCCCCCCTGGAGGTGGGGAGCCGGGGGCTCAAACCAGGATCCTTACGCCGGTCCTTGTACTTTGTGCCATGTGTGCTTAACCTGCTGTGCTACTGCCTGACCCCCCCCCCATTGCCCACTCTTAACGGGCAAGCTAGGAAGAAGAGTCAGTGGTGCCTACTGAGCAGACTCTTTTAAAGGAGGGAGAAAGCATTAACAAGACAGTGCTAGGGAGCTGTAGAGAAGTCTGGGGCCAGCTGGGAGCACACCAGGTTGAGCGCACATGTTGCAAGCCTCAAGGACCCAGGTTCAAACCTGAGCTAGCTGTTGGGCCAGGAACACGAATCTTGAACCAAAGGGGTGCAAATACATAATGCAGATATAGACATATTTTAGATGTGTTATAAGATGTGGACTTTTCTGTAGTTTGCTTTTAAAAACTTTGCAGGGATTGGGCGGTAGTGCAGCAGGTTAGCGCAGCAGGTCTGCAGGTGTGTCTTTCTCTGCCCTTCTCTGTCTTCCCCTCCTCTCTCAATTTCTCTCTCATATCCAACAACGACATCAATAACAACAATAATAATAACCACAACAACAATAAAACCACAAGAGCAACAAAAGGGGAAAAAATGGCCTCCAGGGGACCAGGTGGTGGTGCACCTGGTTGAGCGCATGTATTACAATGTACAAGGACCCTGGTTTGAGCCCCTGGACCCCACCTGCAGGGGAAAACTTTGCAATTGGTGAAGCGGTGCTGCAAGTGTCTTTCTGTCTCTCTCCTTCTCTATCATCCTTTTGATTTCTGGCTGTCTCTATCCAATAAATAAAGATAATAATAAAAAAAATTTAATGGCCTCCAGGAGCATTGGATTCATAGTGCAGACACCAAGCCCCAGCAATAACCCTGGAGGCAAAAAAAAAAATTATTTGCTGGTAACCAAGCCAAGAATACTCATGCTTGCATTCATGACAGTACTATAGTAGAGGACTTGCACAGAACTCACTTGGTAGGCAGCAACTTTGGGTTTGCTTGCTCCTCCTTTTTGCTAGACTCAGAAGAGTAAAGTCAGAATTAATCCCAGTAAATACTTAACATCTCAAAGTAAAAACTCTGAAATGGGCATGAGGAAATGTGCATGTGCAAGGTGAAGACCAGTAACCGATGTTAATGCCAACACATCTCTCAGTGTGCTTGTGAAGTTCATAATAGGTGCTCATGGCTGTGACATCCCTGTGGAAGACAGAGAAGATCCTTATTCCTGCAGATTACTCAACATCACAAATCCAGGTAAGATTCTTCTGCCTCAGCCCTACAACTGCCATATGTGAGTCTGATGTTGGGAAGTTGCTAAGCTCAGTAATATGGTGGTCTGTTGTTAGCAGATGAAAATTGAATTTTCATCCAAATTTATTTCTCATCCTTAGGAGATGAACTAGTAGTCATTTTATGGTTACTGTTTGTGAAAATGCTCTATAGATGCATATATTATAAAGACCCAGTGGAGTTTAATTCTTTTCTTCCAGCATGATTCAAATGTGGCTAGAAATTCTTGTGCATAGGTAAATCTTGAATTACTGAATTTGGAAAAAAGTTGGAAAACCACTGTTTTCACCAACTTATTGACTTACAATGGCCTTGATATAAAAATTATAAATTAACTTTCTTGTTAGGGGAAAATGACAAGAGGGCCCTGAAACCCAATTTATTCAGGACCCAGAGAGAGAAGAGGAAAAAAGGAAGGACATTCAGAAGTATTAATAAGTGTAGTTGTGGCTTAAAATGGAAGAGAAGGCAGGACCATAGAAAAAATGGACAAAAGATAGATAGATAGATAGATAGATAGATAGATAGATAGATACGACTATAGAAAAAATGGGCAAAAAATAGACAGACAGATATAGAAATAATAGTCATTCCACTGGTCTCATTACTTCAGTGCATCTAGATACATGTATTGAAGATATAGATTATTTAAAAAAAAAAAAAAGATACAGATTTACCCAAATTTTGTGAAGCAAACACTTGGATAGCAAATTTTTGTGCAGCAAGCATTAGGAATATGGAAACCTAAGAATGTATGAAATCATTTTGCTATGCATCACCTCTTTTTGTGGGGTGTGTGTAATTGCACTACTGTGGCAATTGGGTGAAGTAGCTCAGTGATGGAGTGCATGATCTTGGGAGTCGGATGGTAGTGCAGCGGGTTAAGTGCAGGTGGCGCAAAGCACGAGGATCCCAGTTCAAGCCCCTGGCTCCCCTGCAGGGGAGTCAGTCGCTTCACAAGTGGTGAAGCAGGTCTGTAGGTGTCTTTCTCTCCCCCTCTCTATCTCCATTTCTCTCTGTCCTATCCAACAATGACAACATTAACAACAACAACAACAATAATAACTACAATAATAAAACAAGGGGGAGTGCATGATCTTAAGTGACAGTAGTGACAAAAATTTCCAGAAAGAGTAGATAATATGAATACAACATGTTAGTGTTATTCTAACAGAAAGATGTATACCACATAGAATAAATTTTATAAAATAAATAATAAAATAATAATAGCCATCCCATATCTGTGACCTTGAAAGAACCCCTGCAGTTTCCAGTGGAGGGAATAGGGACATAGAATTCCGGTGGTGCAGGTTCCAGATGCCAGCATGATGCCGACCAGAATTCCCTGGACTGAAGACCGCACCAATGTGTCCTGGAGCTCTGCTTCCCCAGAGACCCACCCTACTAGAGAAAGAGAGAGGCAGACTGGGAGTATGGACCGACCAGTCAATGCCCATGTTCAGCGGGGAAGCAATTACAGAAGCCAGACCTTCCACCTTCTGCAACCCACAACAACCCTAGGTCCGTCCATACTCCCAGAGAGATAGAGAATGGGAAAGCTGTCAGGAGGGGATGGGATATGGAGATCGGGTGGTGGGAATTGTGTGGAGTTGTACCCCTCCTGTCCTATGGTTTTGTTAATGTCTCCTTTCTTAAATAAATTAAAAAATAAAAATAATGTAAAAAAAAAAGAATTCTGGTGGTGGGAATGGTGTGGAAATTTGTACCCCTGTTATTTTGTAATTTTATAAATCACTGATAAAAGTAATTGATTAATTAACTTTCTCTAAGAATTAGTGCCTAAACTTCTGCAAAAGAAACAAATAGTGGAACACTAAAAGAAAAGTAATATTATTTTTCCTTACACTTAAAATTTTATGAGCATTCTAATATGGAAGAAGAAAAGCTAATCCTAACTAGGTTCTCTGTGTTACCAGGGGGGTGGCTTTAGGAATTGTTAACTCTGTAAGTACCCTTGTTTTTTCCTGTTATATTCAGCCATGGCTCTACAGGTGACTTGTCAGTCAAACCTATTTAAATATATACACTTCACTTTCAATAGGCAGCAGTAGTGTAGTAGGTAAGAATGTAGTAGTATCTGGGAGGTTGGACGATAGTGCACCAGGTTCAGCACACATAGTGTAAAGCACAGGGACCCATGCAAGGATCCCAGTTCCAGCCCCCGGCTTCTCACCTACAGGGGCATTGCTTCACAAGTGGTGAAGCAGGTTTGCAGGTGCTTTTCTCTCCCCCCTCAGTCTTCCCCTCCTCTTGCCAGGAGCAGTGAATTTGTAGTTCGGGCACCAACGCCCAGCAATAACCTTGGAGGCAAAAAAAAAAAGTAATCTTTGCAGTCAGTATCCGTAACTTTTTTTATCTAACTTTATAGTTCTGTATTTGATAATTTATTTAACTCCTCTGTGTCTCAGTCTGATCATTTTTAAAAGTGAAGATAAAGGTACTTATAGGAATCAATATAAATATAAAATAAGTTGACACACAAAAAGTACTTCGTAAGATTCCTGAAACATGGTAGGAGTTCAATATTTAACCCAATATATAGCTCATCTAACAAGTATGCATTGGAACATCTTATCAGAGCCATGGAACCTAAAGTCATAGATGAAATTTACATAAAACCAAGCAAAAATATAGAACACCATCCCAATAAACTTCACATTGACCAAGACAAAGCTATAAGTAACTATTAAGAGATAAGGCAGCGTGGTCCAGGAGGTAGTGCAGTGATAAAGCTTTGGACTCTCAAGCATGAGGTCCCGAGTTCACTCCCCAGCAGCACGTGTGCCAGAGTGATGTCTGGTTCTTTCTCTCTCCTCCTATCTTCTCATTAATAAATAAAATCTTTAAAAAAAAAAAAAAAGAGTAAGGTAGCAATGAACACTTTACTACCATATTTGAACAGTGAGGATTGGAGCATAAAGGGTTCAAATCTGAACGTTGGTTCATACAAAGAAGAGGGAATTTTTCATGTGAAATAAAGAATTAAGTATTCTCATCCTAGGGAAACATTTTATGCTTTTATGCACTTGGTGATTCTGAATGTTGTAGGGTATTGTGTTTGAGACTTTCAGAAGATTGGAAATAATAAAGCGAAAACATATAATACGTCTCTGATATCCCTGTGATTTCTGAAGCAAACCTTAATATGTTTTCTACATCCTCTCATACTTTCAACACGAGGTATTAAAAAAAAAAAAACTTCCCCACCTGCAGGGGAGTCACTACACAGGCGGTGAAGCAGGTCTGCAGGTGTCTATCTTTCTCTCCTCCTCTCTGTCTTCCCCTCCCTCTCTCCATTTCTCTCTGTCCTATCCAACAACAACAACAATAACTACAACAATAAAACAACAAGGGCAACAAAAGGGAAAAAATGAATAAAGAAAAAAAAAAAAACTTAAAAATGACCTAACAGAAGCCCTTGGACTGCTAAGGATTGTAACAGGCCCAAAAAAGGAATGGAAAAGCAATTAGATCCTGTGAGATTTCCAGGTCCAAGGGGAGAGCCTTGGCTCACACAGATAAGATAAAAGATCTTTGGAGCAGAAACCCCTTTACACACACAAACACACACCCGTTCATGTAGAGAAACAGAGAGAGACACTACATCACTATAGCTTACACACACACACACACACACACACACCCGTTCATGTAGAACAACAGAGACACTACATCACTATAGCTTACACACACACACACACACACACACACACACACACACACACACACACACACACACACACACACACACACACACACACCCGTTCATGTAGAGCAACAGAGACACTACATCACTATAGCTTCCTTTGGTGCCAGGACTCAAACTTAGGACTGTGCTCATACACACTACCTGGTAAACTATATTTTAGGCAGAACAACCTAATGTCTTCAATAGACATGTTTCTACTTTGAGTCTCTTTTATTAAATGAGCAGACTAAAGAGACAGGCTTGTCTAGGATCTTTGGAATTTGGATTCTTTGACCATTAAGTGTCCAGAATCTGAATTCTCTTTTCCCCTTTCCTGTTTATATTTGATTGGATTTGCAGTATATTTGAGTGGCAGCCATTAATCCTGTTCAGTCACATTTTATTGAGCAGCCAAAAGGGTATGAATTGCATTGTAGGGTATGCTGGGGTGCGACAGTAGGATTTCTGCTTTTCTGAAAATAAAGATGTGTGTGTGTGTGTGCGCGCGCGCAAATGCTTTTAACTGATGAGGCCATGCTATCAGCAGATCTGGAAAACTGTCGCTCTAAAATTAAATTTGAAGAATTTTGAGCTAGGAGTATAGCTCAGTGGTAGAGCACATATATTGCTTGTGTGAGAGCCTGGCCCAATCACCAACACTGCATAGAACGACAGAGTAGTACTTTGGTTTCTCTCCCACACATTAAAAAAAAAAAATACAAGATGGTTGGGAAGGTGGCTTTGCTAACAGAGAGAGTCATTTGCTTAATGTGCATGGAGATTGAGCAGAGCAGTTTCCTAGAATCTCCCTTTATTAGATGAATCTTTAGAATAAATAAAATGGGGGAGGAAGGGTTCAGGTTCTGGAACATGATGACAGAGGAGCACCTAGAGGGGGTTGAATTGTTATGTGGAAAACCAGAAATGTTACACATGTACAAACTACTATATTTTACTGTTGACTGTAAACCATTAGTGCCCTTAATAAAGAGAAAAAAAATACAATGAAAATTTATTTATCTTTAAAAGAGATTTCTCTATAATTTCTCAGAGAGAACACATACCTAGTAAAATACTCCTGATTAAATATTTTAAATTACCATCATATGTGAAATAATTACACAGTAAATATAACTAAATTTTGTTGCAGAACCTGCTTCTTGACTTCATAGTAGCAGAACAAAGAATTGTTTGTATTTATTTGATTTTGTAAAAACTCCTTCTTTCATTACTTCCTTAGTTTTGAATCAGGAAATTGAGGCTTTCAGCCTTTCTGAAGAGACTTCATCAGGCCTTTCAGACGACCACATTGTCAGTGTGAGCTTCCGAGTTCTCTACCCAATTGTAATCACCAGTCTTGGGGTGTTTTCTGATGCCGGTGATGTGGGTTTCCAGAGAAACATCACTGTCAAGCTTTATCAGGCCGAACAGGAGGTATGGACTGCTTTGTACAAAATTTTCCTTTTTCCTTTTCAAAAAACTACATTTCCGTCATAGCATATGGTAGATTGGGAAAATGACTTACTGCTATTTAGTTGGGAGACATTTTTCTTCTCTTACTGGTTGAATACATTATAATGTAATCTATTATGATGCTGGTTTGGGAAGAAAATATTAATGAATAAATTTGCTATATCTAGAAAAAGGAGTTAGCTCAGATTGTAAATTTATACCTTAAAGTCCTCTAAATTCCAAAGACTTTCAAAAATTGATTGTGAATAAAAAAAAAATTGTGTTTTTAGGTGTAAGTAAATCTTGAATTTTTAGGGACCAGGTGGTGGTGCACCTGGTTAAACACAATGTTACAATGCACAAGGACCCAGGTTCAAGCCTCCCTCCTACCCCCAGACCTCATCTGCAGGGGGAAAGCTTTGTGAGTGTTGGAGGTGTCTTTTTGTCTCTCTTTTATCACCCCCATCCCTCTCGATTTCTGGCTGTCTCTATTCAATAAATAAAGATAATATGAAATAAGTAAAAATAAAAAAATTTTATACGCTTAATTGTCCTATAGTCTCTTTTGCTCTCATGCTCTCTCTCTGTCTAGATGACATTGGTTGATAAGACTATATGTTTTGCGGAGGGTAGATAGCATAATGGATATGCAAACAGACTCTCATGCCTGAGGCTCCAAAGTCCCAGGTTCAATCCCCTGCACCACCATAAGCCAGAGCTGAACAGTGCTCTGGTAAAAAAAAAAAAAAACTATATGTTTTAAAGGTATAATTTTGTACACCTTCAAAATATGTGCTACAAACTGTGAAGCAATGCTGCAGTTGTGTCTTTCTCCCTCTCTACCGCCCCTTCTCTCTCAGTTTCTCTCTTTCTCTACCCAATAAACAAATAAAATGTCTTTTTAAAAGAAATAGACGTGATCGGTTGTGAGGGAAAAAAAGAAAGAAAGAAATAGACGTGATCTTATGATACGCATTCCTCTTTAATTCTGCTCTTCTGCACAGTCTTGATAACTTTAGTTGAAGTTTCCCATGTGGTAAGTTGATGCAAAGTAATAGGTGCAAGAGAAAGAAAATATTCTTCCCTAAAATGAAGAGGAATGAACCCAGAGAAAACAATAGACAGTGAGAATTGGTCTTTAATATTTGTTTTGTTTTTTGTCTTCTTTCTTTTTTTAAATATTTATTTATTTATTCTCTTTTGTTGCCCTTGTTGTTTTATTATTGTAGTTATTGTTGACGTCATCGTTGTTGGATAGGACAGAGAGAAATGGAGAGAGGAGGGGAAAACAGAGAGGGAGAGAGAAAGATAGACACCTGCAGACCTGTTTCACCACCTGTGAAGCGACCCCCCCTGCAGGTGGGGAGCCTGGGGCTTGAACTGGGTTCCTTAAGCCGGACGGTCCTTGTGCTTTGTGCCATATGCACTTAACCAACCCCTGTGCTACTGCCCGGCTCCCTGTTTTTTGTCTTCTAGAGTGTGTTTCCTGTGTACTTTTCTTTTATGTAGAAATCTGTAATCTTGTGGTTTATTTGTGAATTTCTGGGATTAAATCTAATAAACTGACTTTGGTTATTAATGCTTCATATTTAATGCCCTGATGCTCATTTCAAGATAGATTTTTTATTATATTTAATATTTTGGAACAGCATGACATATTTGAATTATCTTAAATATATTTAATAACCAAAATTGGGAACTATTTAGTTTGCCAAGATGTAAGATGTTTGAACATTTGTCGAACATGTGGTGTTAAACATGAGAATTTTTCTTGTCTTCCCCAACCCTCAATTTGTAGGAAGCCCTTTTTATTGCTCGCTTTAGTCCTCCAAGCTGTGGCGTACAGGTGAACAAGCTGTGGTACAAGCCTGTGGAGCAGTTTATCTTACCAGAGGTACAGTATGTATTTAGAAAGCCTATAATGCCAACGTCGTTCTTCATTGGCCTGTCTGTGTGCTTTCAGAGACAGACACTTTTACTATTTTGATGCACCAGGATGACACTACCAACTGTGGATGCATGGAAATATGTAGTACTTTGCATATGGTATGTCCAAAAAGCGTCATGATGTCTGCAGGGTCCAAAAATCACACCTTTTGAACAATGGTGCATGCTGTCATGGTTTATTTAGTGGTGTAGAGAAACACAGAGCTATTGTAGTGACAGAGGATGATACTAGGTATTAATTGACAGACCAGATAGATCCCATTGGATTAAATCAGTCATTTAACTTTCTAAATGATGGTGGGAGCAGTGCAGATCAGAAAATGGTAAAGAGATGGTCACCTTTCCAAAGGTGATATCTGAAATCATAACTGTCACCTTCTGGATGCCATTTGTGGTCTAGTCTTAACGTGTGTGCTGGAGAACACCTCACCCACCAGGTGCCCTCATCAGCCTGGAGTTAAGCCATGAACAATATGTAGAGTGTTACACAGTTGGGCATGAACAGATTATTCACTCTGTACCCTCATTGTTTCTAAGATATTCCTGAAGCTCAGTGCATTGGAACCACAGTAGTGGTAGTTTCCCAAATGAGTCTTTCTAGTTCAGATCTAGAATTCATCCTACAATATCAAAGCTCGTTTAACATATAGAAGAGGTGCAGTTGACCCACCCTAGGAGACATTTTCCTACCACCAGTCCTGAGACATGCTGTTCACATTTATACAGTAGAATCTGCTGTTGCTCTTTGACACTTAATTAATCTACCTAAGTTAATTCTGGGAATGTCAAAGTTGTATCTATTATCCAGCACTTTATAAAAAGTTAATTCTAATAATTTTGAGTCATATATTACTAAGTGATTTTTTTCAGAGCCATATATATATATATATCAGGTGATCTGAGGTGCCAGGGATATATGGTGGTTGATAAAATACTCAGTTAAATGAGAAATTATATTTTAATCAACTAACTAAGCTTAAACTTTTCTTTTATGAGTGACCATACTGGGAGGAGTACAATACTAGTGGCATTCTCATAAATTGCTAATGACCCTGTAAATTAGTATAACTTGCTTTTGAAGGGGGGGGTGGAAACAGCAATAATGGTTATGCAAAAGACTTCCATGCCTCAGGCACCAAAGGTCCCAGGTTCAATCCCCAGCACCACCATAAGCTAGAACTGAGTAGTGCTCTGGGGTGTGTCTGTGTCTTTCTCTCTCATTAAAATAGAATGTTTAAAAATAAGAGAAGAAGGAGCCGGGTGGTGGCGCACCTGGCTGAGCGTACATGTTACAGTGAGCAAGGACCCAGGTTCGAGTCCCCGGTCCCTACCTATAAGGGGAAAGTGATGAAGCAGTGCTGTAGGTGTCTCGGTCTCTCTCCCTATCACCCCCTTCCCTCTCAATTTCTGGCTGTGTCTATCCAATAAAGAAATTTTTTAAAAAAGAAGAATAGTTGGGTAATATATATTCAAATCCATGTAAAACATCTCTATTTCTTTTTTTTTTTTATTTTTATTTATTTCCTCTTGTTGCCCTTGTTGTTTTATTGTAGTTGTTGTTGTTATTGATGTCGTCGTTGTTGGATAGGACAGAGAGAAATGGAGAGAGGAGGAGAAGACAGAAAGGGGGAGAGAAAGATAGACACCTGCAGACCTGCTTCATCACCTGTGAAGCGACTCCCCTGTAGGTGGGGAGCCGGGGGCTTGAACCCAGATCCTTACGCCGGTCCTTGCACTTCGTGCCACCTGCGCTTAACCCGCTGTGCTACCGCCCAACTCCCACATCTCTATTTCTTATCCCAGTATTTTACCACTGGGAATTTATTTTAAATAAATTTCTTTTAAAAATTTTATATTTTATTTATTTATTCCCTTTTGTTGCCCTTGTTGTTTTATTGATGTTGTTGTTGTTGGATAGGACAGAGAGAAATGGAGAGAGGAGGGGAAGACAGGAGGAAAGAAAGACAGACACCTGCAGACCTCTGCAGGTGCGGATCCGGGGGGCTTGAACTGGGATCCTTACACTGATCCTTGCACTTTGCACCACGTGTGCTTAACCTGCTGTGCTACCACCCGACTCCCAATAAATTTATTTTATAGTGCTAGGGAAAAATAACCATTTACACCAAAGCCTCACATTATTTTGTGGTATTCAAATGACTGGCAGGAGAAACATGTGGGTGGATACAGGAACCAGCCACTCTGTGGCGTATCACTCACACATGAAAAGTAATGATTGTGATAGCTGCTGTGCAGCAGCATAAGGAAATGATTTGAGGAGCCTGTTTAAATGTTTAGTGGAGCACCTAGTTAAGCACACACATTACAGTATATAAGGACCCGGGTTCAAGCCCCTGGTTCCCATCCGCAGCGGGGAAAGCTTCCCAAGTGGTGAAGCAGTGTTGCACATGTCTTTCTATCTCTCTCCCTCTTTTCTCTTTGTCTCCAATCGCTGGGGCTCAGTGCTGGCACTATGAATCCACTGTACCTTTTTTTCCTTTTTCTTTTTTTTTTCCCCCACTTTTTATTCAAGAAAAATTGAGAGGGGAGAGGGAGACAGACAGGAAGAGAGAAAGACACCTGCAGATCTGCTTCACCACTTATGAAGTTCCTTGCACTTAGTACTATGTGCACTAACCTGCGCCACCACCCGCCTCCCCCACTGTCCCCATTCCCTCTAAGATTTCTCCCTGCCCTAGCAAATAAAATAGTTGTTTTTAAAAAGAAAATGTTTTGATATGATTGTGACAGGTAGCAGCATGCAAAATTGTATATACTTTTATAATTGCTTTCCAGATGTGCATGAAAAAAATGATTCAAAAACGTACATCAAGATCTTAGCTGTAGTTTAATAGTTATGCAGTAAAGATCTTAAATATGTCTTAGATTTTTTTCTCTTAAAACTTACTTAAAACATAACTGACAATAACAGAGAAATTGACTGACTGTTTTATCTTCCTACAAAAGAGCTTTGAAGGTACCATCGTGTGGGAGAGTCAAGACCTCCAGGGCCTGCTGTCAAGAAATCTCCACAAAGTGACAGTAAATGATGGAGGGGGAGTTCTCAGAGTCACTACAGTAAGTCACCCCCCCTTTTAAGGTTGTTTAATCTAATATCATTTTAAATGTATAATTTTACATTTTTTATTTACTATTACACTAGCCAAGGCAATATGGCACAACAAATACTTTTTAAATATTTATTTATTCCCCCTTTTTTATAAGTTTTTTAATATTTATTTATTTTCCCTTTTGTTGCCCTTGTTTTTTTATTGTTGTTATTGATGTTGTCATTGTTAGATAGGACAGAGAGAAATGGAGAGAAGAGGGGAAGACAGAGAGGAGGAGAGAAAGACACCTGCAGACCTGCCTCACTGCTTGTGAAGCAACTCCCCTGCAGGTGGGGGGCTCGAACTGTGATCCTTACGCCATTCCTTGCACTTCGCACCATTTGCACTTAACCTGCTGGGCTACCGTCCGATTCCCAATTTACTCCCTTTTGTTGCCCTTGTTTTTTTTTAATTATTGTTGTTATTGTTGTCATCATTGTTGGATAGGACAGAGAGAAATGGACAGAGGAGGGGGAGACAGAGATGGGGATAGAAAGATAAGACACCTGCAGACCTGCTTCACCACTTGTGAAGCGACCCCTGCAGGTGGGGAGCCAGGGGCTCAACCATGATCCTTAACGCCAGTCCTTGCACTTTGCATCACGTATGCTTAACCCGCTCCGCTACTGCCCGACCCCCAGGCACGACAAATCTTATGCATTTTAGAACATACATAGTAGAAAATGTTCAGTTACTTCAGTATAAAAAACTCAAATGTTTTATGATTTTGTAATTCTAGCAATTAACAAAATAGTTTTTCTTTTATATTAATTTTTTTAATTTTAATTTTATTTTTTTTAGCCCTAACCCTAACTACAGTTTTTCTTAAGATCAGTGCATTTGGGCTAGGGAAACAACATAATGGTTCTGCAAAAGTTTCTCTTACCTGAGGTCTGAGGCCCCAGGTTCAATCCCCAGCACCAGCATAAGCCAGAACTAAGCAGTGCTCTGGTCTTTCTCTCTTTCAATAAAATAAAGTAAGTAGGGTCCAGGTGGTAGTGTAGCTAGTTGAGCACCCATGCTTCCATACACAAGGACCCAGGTTCATGGGACCAAGAGATGACATACCTGGTAGAGTTCACATGTTACCATGGGCCTAAGTTCAAGCCTTTTGAACCTGTAGTGGGATAAGCTTCATGGGTGGCAGAACAGTACTCCCATCTATCTCTCCCTCTCTCTTCTTCCTCTCTGTTTCTATTTATTTGGGGATAGGAGAAACACTCACAAATACATCCTATGGACCAAGATCACTCTGGTCCCCAAAGCAGGAATGGGCAGTACAAAGGAAAGAAAACCATAGTTGTACTGGAAAACTATAAACCAAAATCTTGTAAATCAAATCCAGACGAACATCATGAAAATAATTCATCAAGACCAAGATCCCAGAGATGCGAAAATGGTTCAGTATACACAGACTAGTGAGTGTAATAAACCACTTCCACAAACAGAAAAATAAAGCCACATGATTATATACATAGATACTACAATATAAAAGCAGTTGAGAGGGCCAGGCAGTAGCACACAGGGTTAAGCGTGCATAGTACGAAGTGAAAGGACTGGTACAAGGATCCCAGTTTGAGCCTCCAGCTCCCCACCACCAGGGGAGTTGCTGCACAGTCGGTGAAATAGGTCTGCGAGTGTCTTTCTCTCCCCCTCTCTGTCTTCCCCTCCTCCTTCAATTTTTTTTTTCTTTTTCTTTTACCAGAGCTCTGCTCAGCTCTGGTTTATGATGGTGTGGGGGACTGAAGCTGGGACTTTAGAGTCTCTGGCATGAGAGTTATGCAAAGGTACATAACCATTATGCTATCTACCCCTACACTCCTTCCTCAATTTCCCTCTGTCCTACCCAGTAAAAAAAATGGAAAAATGGCATCCAGGAGCAATGGATTCGTAGTGCAGGCACCAAGCCCCACCGATAACCCTGAAGGCAAAATAATAATAATAATAAATAAAAGCAGTTGACAAGATTCAACACCCAGGGGCCAGGCAGTGGTGCACCAGGTTAAACTTACATAGTGTGAAGCTCAAGGACTGGTTCAAGGATCTTGGTTGGAGCCCCCAGTTCCCTACCGGGGGGGGGGGGGGTCACTTCTCTCTGTCTGAATGAATAAGTGGGGCAGGTGTGGTGAGACTGCATATGCTGGAGACCCCAGCTCTGGAAAAAAAACAAGTCTTTCGGTACCTTGACCAACATTAGTAATTACTATAACTATTGTGTATTTTGCCACATCAGTTTTAGAATATAAGAGATACATTTTTAATAATGAAATATTGAGCCCTTCCATTCTCCTTCCTTTTAGACTGGAGAGGGTGCATTGCCTCATGAGCTCATGGAAGGAGTGGAGGGAGTTGCAGGTGGTTTTATTTATACTATTCAGGGTAAGTCCGCAGGGTGAAATTCTAAAACAAACTGAATTTCAAGAACATAATCTTACTTTATAGTTTGAAAGGGGTTTTTGTTTGTCTTTTTTTTTTTTTAAAAAAAAAGTGAAACGTAACTTTGGGAGTGGTGAGCAAGATAGCTTACTCAAAAAGTGTCTTTGCTTTTTATACACAACCCAGATTCAAGCCCAGCCCCCCCCCGCCCCTGTAGAAAAAGAAGCTTTGGTACTATGGTATCTTTCTCTCCTCTCCTCTCCTCTCCTCTCCTCTCCTCTCCTCTCCTCTCCTCTCCTCTCTCTTTCTCCCTCTCTCTCTCTCTCTCTCTCTCTCTCTCTCTCTCTCTCTCATTTCTACCTTTCTATCTGACTGGACTATTTAGTCTGTACTGGTGAAGCCCCATTGACAATAACAATAATAGTAGCAATACTAATACTACTAATAATAGCAGCTTTGGGGGGCAGGGAGATGATTTACCCAGCAGAACATGAGCCTTAACCCTCTGTAAGACCCTAGGTTGAGCCTGGCACCATAATGGAAGCACCATGATGGCAGGGGAGCTCCATTGGTGGTGGGCTGGTCTCTTTGTTTGTCCCATCCCATGTTTAGGAAAAAAAAATGGCTGCCAAGAGTGGCGAATTCCTGGAGCCTCAGTGGAGATAATCCTGATTAAGTGCACACATCATAATGTGCAAGGACCCAGGTTCAAACCCCTGGTTCCCACCTGCAGGGGGAAAGCTTCATGAGTGGTGAAGCAGGCCTGCAGGTGTCTCTCTCTTGTCTCCCACACCCCTCTCAATTTCTGTCTCTATCCAATAATAAAAATAAAAAGAGCATTTGCTCTGAAGTAGTTAAAATATATTTATTTATTCACTTATTAATTGGGAGGGTGGGAGAAGAACCATTGCATCAGCCTGGCATATATAATGTTGAACTTGAACTTGGGACCCCTTACTCGAAAAGTCTTAGCAACCTATCCACTGTGCCACCTTCCTGGCCAGGGCCATTCTTTGTCAGTGAGCATTTAAATTGCTTCCATTTTTTTTCACATTTCAAACAGTGCTGCAATAGTTTAATAAACATGTAAAATCTATAATTAGGGGTATATCTATGAGTGGACTTAATGACTGATAAGGTATGCATCTTTGTGGCCTAACTAGATGATGCTATTATATTGCTCTCTAAAGTGAAGGTATCCATTTCTGTAACTAGCAGTGTAAGAAAGTTCCTGTTCTGGTGGCTGGGTGGTGGCACACCTGGTTGAGAGCACGTTACAATGCACAAGGACCCCAGTTCAAGTCCCGGTCCCCACCTGCAGAGGGGAAAGCTTCGTGAGTAGTGAAGCAGGGCTGTAGGTGTCTTTCTGTATCTCTTCCTGTATATCTCCTCCTCCCCTCTCAATTTCTGACTGTCTCTATCTAATAAATAAATAAAGATAATAAAATTTTTTTTTTAAAGTTCCTGTTTCCCTACCTTGAAGTTCCTAAAAAAGTATATTAGATTGTCTAGGGAAGAAAAGAAAAAAAATATATATATGTGTGTGTGTGTATATATATATATATATATATATTCACAAGTTCTGAGTCTTGAGTTTACAGTAGCAATTTTTTCCCTAATTTTCTGTCATTTCTTTTCAGAAGGTGATGCTCTCTTAGAAAACCTTCATTCTCGCCCTCAAAGACTTACTGATCATATAAATAATATCAGCAAGGAAGATGCCTTACTGAAGGAGGAAAGCAGAATATATGATGATATAGTTTTTGTGGATGTTGTTGACACTTACCGAAATGTCCCTGCAAAATTACTAAACTTCTATAGATGGTAAGTTGTAGAAAATGTTGGGTAGACTCTGACTTTGTTGAAGTTTTCTTCCAATAAATGTCTTCTTTCCACGAGCATTGTTAAGATCATAGTTTTATAAATAAATAAATTTTAAAAAAATCATAGTTTTGATGTCCTCTTTGGGTGTTTTATATAATGAATTTAGGGTTGTATATATTGACTTTTCTTCCAGTTACTGTTTGGTCCAATGTGGCTCAATTTCCCATCTTAATATGTTAACAGTCTGTGAGACCTGGGTCAAGGTTCTGTGTTGAACTTGGGTAATGACCAAAAACTCAAGATCAAATGTGTTCAGTAGTCACTGGCTTGCCGTGGGTGGAGATTCTGATTTAATATGCAGATGAAACTTCAGTCTAGGTAGTGAGTGCTCTGTGCATGCTCTGGAACTAGCAGAGTGCAAATTCTGACTGACAGTGAGCCCGGAATCATCCCAGCATCTGTTACTATGGAAACTGATTTCCAATATGGCATCCCCCAAAGTTCCACCAACCTTGTTCCTAGTCAAGAAGACTGCAGCCATGACTTCCCCTTCTCCCTTTTATAGTTTCCCAGCATTCAGCTTTCCATTTGTGCTTCCATAGAGTTGTAGGAATAGAACTGTGGTACTAGAGCTTCAGTATAACCCGCCCCCTGCTCACCAGCTTAGAGTCCTGGACCGTGTGGGTCTGTTCCAGTTGCAATTTGTTATTGTACAAAGGAGTTTTTATCTTCTTGGGAGAGGCCATCTTACTATGTCTTGGTATCTGAATGTTGACCTTTTGGTGCTGTGGAAAATCTGTTCTTCCAGAGTTTTGACTTTGTTGTGGATGTCAACATGCACAGGCTCACTTGATTCCCAGACTTCTAAAATCTATCTATTTAATTTTTTTAAATTATCTTTTAAATTTTTTTTTATTTTCCCTTTTGTTGCCCTTGTTGTCTTTTTATTGTTGTTATTGATGTTGTTGTTGTTGGATAGGACAGAGAGAAATGGAGAGAGGAGGGGAAGACAACGAAGGGGAGAGAAAGATAGACACCTGCAGACCTGCTTCGCCGCCTGTGAAGCAACTTTCCTGCAGGTGGGGAGCCAGGGGCTCGAACCGGGATCCTTACCAGTCCTTGTGCTTCGCGCCACGTGCGCTTAACCCGCTGCGCTACCGCCGACACCCCTAAAATCTATTTCTAAGTTTCTCTTAATTCAGATTTCTGTCATCTGACTAGGCCCCAGTAACTCCTTGGCTTTTTAACAAAGATGTGTAAGAATTGTCCATGTGACATGAAGGAATCATTTTTTATCTGTAGTTCCTGGGTTTTGTTTTGCCACTAGGGCATTGCTTGCACTTGGCACCCGTATGATAAATCCACTGCTCCTGGCAGTCATTCTGCCCCGCCCCCTTTTTTAATATAGTCAGAAATAGGAAAATTGAGAAGGGAGGAAAGACTGTGAAGGAGAAAGAGACACTGCTTCGCCATTTTTGAAACTTCTGCCCCACAGGTGGGGGCCGGGGGCTTGAACCTGGGTCCTTGTTAATGCTACCATGTATGCCCAACCAGGTGCCAACCACTGGCCCCTTCTGTTATTCTTTTTGTGATGTATAGATAAATGAATTTGCCTCCCATTGCCTTCCAAAAGATCATTTATAATAGTTTGAGTGCTGGAAATTATTGCAAAGGGAAAGTATATTCTAATACTGTAGCTCATTTTTTTTAACCATAAAATATCTGATTGTAGTAAAACTGTAGTATAGAGTACTTCCTGTTGTACAGCAGTGTTCTAAATGCTGAGGCCCCCCTCATTCTGGATATTTTTATTATGAGCACAGGGGCAGGGTTCATATGTTCAGTAGATTTGGCAGCGTGAGTAGAGCATTTATCAAAAAACAGATTCATGTAAGACCCATTTTTTTTTCATTGTATTCAATTTCCTTTACACTTTATTATATCATTTGAGTACTTATGTTGTCCATTTAGTGGCATCAAGTGAAGACTGTAGTTGGTAGCGGAAGTGCTTTGTTAAAGGGTCTTAACACTGGAGGAATAAGTCACTGGGGAAAAGCATACAGGTAATATAGAGACAGTTTTCAATTAAAATGTTAACAGTGTCACTACATTGCTGTTGCTTTGTTTTCTTGTTTTAATGTACTAAGTTTCCCTCTTTTTTTTTTCCCAACAGGACTGTACAAACAACCAGCTTTGATTTGTTGCTAAAGACAGATGATGACTGTTACATTGATTTAGAAGCTGTATTTAATAGAATCACACACAAAAATCTAGATGGACCTAATTTTTGGTGGGGAAAGTAAGTTAAATATTGTTAGTCCATTGTTATTCAGGTACCTGATTAAATGTAGTTAGTTTAGAGTGTAACATATACAGGTTGTGTTTGCATAAAGAATATGCAAATAGCTGAAATAGGCCATTTCGCTATTAGGCTCCTGGGTTTTGTTAATCTATAGTTAGGGTCACTTTTTGAAATGAAAATTCTCAGGCAAATGTAAGGAAAGAAAATGATACAGCTTTTGTCCTTGAGCCCTCTAGACATATAGTTGGTACTCAAATTAAAAGCTGCTATGTATTTTGTCATAACAAATTTGACACATTCTAAAACCATTTTCTGTGTCTTTAGAATTAGAGAATGATAAGTGGCCTGGTACTTTCCATTCATATCCTGTAAGTGTGGCATTGAGGAAGTTTAATGCACTAGTCTTTCTTTGGGCACCAGGAGATAGCTCATCCAGTAGAGCACACACTTTACGATGTGTGAGGACCCAGGTTCAAACCTGGCCACCACATAGGAGCGCCATGCAAAGAGGAAGCTTCATGAGCAGTGGATCAGTACTGTGGTGTCTCTTCTCTCTGTCCCACTCTGAAGTGTGTGTGTGTGTGTGTGTGTGTGTGTCAGGAGTGGTGCAATTGTAAAACCCTAGTAGCTATTTTTAAAAAAGTCTTTTGAGAAAGATTGTTGATCCATAACATCAGAGGGGGAACAATATTAGGGGAAGATGACCGGAGGGCTCTGAACACCAGTTCCATCAAGACCCCAGGACGCAGAGAGAGGAAAAAAGGAGGGACATTCAGAAGTTACAGTAGATAGAGGTGTGACTTAGAAAGAAAGAGAAGGCAGGACCATGAGCAAAAATGCATAAATATAGTTATAAAAGTAATAGTCAACCCATGTTATAACCTTAGGAGAACCACTGTAGTTTCCAGTGGAGGGAATGGGGACAGAGAACTCTGGTAGTGGGGGTGGTGTGAAATTATACTCCTGCTGTCTCAAAATTTTGTAAGTCAATATTAGATCACTAATTTTAAAAAAAAAAGATACAATGGGGGGGTAGGTAACAATGGTTATGTAAAGAGACTTTCATGCCTCAGGCTCCAAAGTCCCAGGTTCAGTCCCTTGCACCACCATAAGCCAGAGCTGAGCAGAGCTCTGGGGAGGAAATTAAAATAAAGTAAAATAAATCAAAGAAAGGAAAAAATGACACACGCACAAAAATTAATTTGAACTTTAAAAAAAAAAGTCAGGGAGTCAGCAGTAGCGCAGCGGGTTAAGCGCACATAGAACAAAGCACAAGGGCAGGCGTAAGGATCGCAGTTTGAGCCCCCGGCTCCCTACCTGCTGGGGAGTCGCTTCACAGGCGGTAAAGCAGGTCTGCAGGTGTCTACCTTTCTCTCCCCCTCTCTGGCTTCCCCTCCTTTCTCCATTTCTTTCTGTCCTATCCAACAACAACTACGACAACTATGACAACAATAGAAAACAACAAAGGCAACAAAAAGGGAAAAATAAATATAAATTTTTTAAAAAAGTCTTTGGGAGCCGGGTGTTGGCACACCTGTTTGACCACACATCTGGGTTCAAGCCCCCAGTCCCCTCCTGCAGGGAGGAAGTTTCTCAAGAAGTGAAGCAGTGCTACAAATGTCTTTCTGCTTTCCTGCTCTCTCAGTTTGTCTCGGTCTCTATCCAAAAAATAAAATATTTTAAAACTATTTTTTTTAAATAGTTGGATAGGACAGAGATATTGAAAGGGAAGAGAGAGAGAGAGAGGAAAAAAAGTTAGACATCTAAAGATCTGCTTCACTTTTTATGAAGTGTCCGTCCCCTTACAGGTGTGGAGCAGGAGCTCAAACCTGGTTCTTTGCACTTGGTAATGTGTCACTGCCCAGACCTCTTCAGGTATTTTATATAAAACACCAACCAGGTAAATAACTTCTTCGCTTAGAGTAAAAGATATTCTTGGGTTTTCTTTTGCTTCCATAGATTATTCTTACTGTGTTTATAAATCAGGAGTCAAGCATAGTTAGTAGTGGTAAAGATATGTGTCAGATTAGCACCAATAAACTGACTTCTTTTGAATCTCAGTTTCAGATTGAATTGGGCAGTTGACCGCACTGGGAAGTGGCAGGAGCTAGAGTACCCGAGTCCCGCTTACCCTGCCTTTGCGTGTGGGTCAGGATACGTTATCTCCAGGGACATTGTTGACTGGCTGGCCAGCAACTCTGGGAGACTAAAGACCTATCAGGTAATTCTGGATTTCTGACTGAAGAGAACACTCATCAAGCCAGGCTTCATTCATCCCAGTGTCCTGTCACTGCAAATGAGCCAGCTTACCTTGGATTTATTATTCTTTTTGAATACGAATCACTCCACAATAGTTACGGACACTCCTCTCTCTCAGATACTGGCTCTGGATTCTTTGCCTAAATATCTGGGGGATCTATTTGTATTTACTATAAAATGTATCTTATATATTGAAAATATACTTACTGAGGGGCTGGGTCATGGGTCACCCAGTTAGCACATGTTACCATGGGCAAGGACCCAGGTTCAAGCCCTTCTTCCCCTCCTGCAAGAAAGCTTCATCAGTGTTGAAGCAGTGCTACAGGTATCTCTCGCTTTCTCCCTCTCTGCCTCCTCCTTCCCTCTTGATTTTTTCTGTTTCTTCTTTTTTAAAAGAAGGGGAGCCAGGTGGTGATGCACTCGGTAAAGTGCACACATCACAATGCGCAAGGTCCTGGATTCAAGCTCCTGGTCTCCACTTGCAGACAGGAAGCTTCACAAGCAGTGAAGCAGGGCTGCAGGTGTCTGTCTCTCTTGCTCTCTATCTCCCCTTCTTTCTCAATTTCTGGCTGTCTCTATCAGATAAATAAATATCATTTTAAAAATAAAGGATAAAATCTTTAAAAAAAGGAAGGAGGGGGGTGAAGGAAGTAAAGAAAAAAGGGACAGAGAAAGAAACATAGCCACTATATTTATGAGTATAGTCCCTAGAAGAATGTAACAGTTTCATCCATAGAAAGGAAAACTTAAGAGAAGTGCTTTCTTTTTACCAATTCTGATGATGTCAGTAAGCAGCTTGGCCTAGGATGTGAAAATCTCTGTCTGTTCCATACTATTAGTGTTGGAAGTTGAAGATTCCCAAGAAGAATGAGCTGACTGTTTTGATGTGGTAGTTGGTGTCTTCCCATCTCATTGTGGTGTGTGTTCTCTAACATCTTTTTACTTTGCGTCTTGCTGTTTTACATGCTTAGCATTTCATATTAATTACAAAGCAAAGTAGAAAGCTCATCAAGGTTATTATTTAGCGTGTGCTGTTACCTTTACAAATAAAACTGCATTTAAACTTTTGCATTTAAATTTTATGGGGCATGTACAGGGTGAAGATGTGAGCATGGGCATTTGGATGGCAGCCATAGGACCTAAAAGATACCAGGTAAGCTCATATGAGGGGGTCTGACTTCAAGGTTCTAAAGAATTTAAGTGTTTTGGGACCAGCAAGAATAGCTCACTTAGAGAGTGTGCTGCTTTGTCCTGGGTGCAACCCAGGTCCAAGCCCTATCCCACCTCATTGAACGAAGCTTTGATGCTATAGTGTGTGTCTCTCTTTTTTTCCATATCTTTATTTATTTACGTTTTCACCAGAGTACTGATCAGCTCTGACCTATGGTGGTGCAGGGAATTGAACCTGGGGCTTTGAAGCCTCAGGCATGAGAGTCTGTTTGTATAATCATTATGCAATCTACCCCTGCCCTAGTCTCTCTTTCTTTCTCTGTCTCCGTGGCAGGGGGGGGGGGGGGGGAGATGGCTAGCATCATAGCTAATTTAATTCACACAACTACTAGAGCTTGACCTAATTTACAGTAATTCACCAAGATTTTTTTATAATGTTTTTCTGTGCTTAAACTATGGTTTGTTTTTTAATTTATTTATAAAATAAAAAAATATATCTACAAGACCATAGGATAAGAGTACTATTCCACACAGTTCCCACTACCAGAGTTCCGTATCCCATCCCCTCCCACTGGGAGCATGGACCCGGGAACATTATGGCATACAGAAGGTGGAAGGTATGGCTTTTGTAATTGCAAAACCATGTTTTAAGTGGATGTTTTCTCTTTTTTTGGATTTTATTTATTTATTGATGAGAAAGATAGGAGGAGAGAGAGAAAGAACCAGACATCACTCTGGTACATGTGCTGCCGGGGCTTGAACTCAGGATCTCATGCTTGAGAGTCTGATGTTTTATCCACTGTGCCACTTCCCTGGACCACTATATCTAATATTTCTGTTGTCACCAGTTTTGTTCTGTAAAAGGTCTGGTTCTGTAAACTGTTTCTTTAGACTGTTGCTCATAGTTTGTTCCCAAAGTTTATAGAGACTTTTAAAAATTATGGTATCGGGAGTAGGGCTGTAGTGCAGCGGGCTAAGCGCAGGTGGCGCAAAGCACAAGGACCAGCATAACGATCCCAGTTCGAACCCCTGCTCCCCACCTGCAGGGGAGTCGCTTCACAGGCGCTGAAGCAGGTCTGCAGGTGTCTGTCTTTCTCTCCTCCTCTCTGTCTTCCCCTCCCTCTCTCCATTTCTCTCTGTCCTATCCAACAACAACAACAATAATAACTACAACAATAAAACAACAAGGGCAATAAAAGGGAATAAATAAATAAAATAAATATAAAAAAAATTTTTTTTAAATTATGGTATCATTCCTTGGAAACTGGGGTCTGTGTTTTAAATGCATTCCTAAGAGAATTTGCTTTTTTTCTTTTTCTTCCTTTCTTCTTTTCTTTTTCTCTCTTTCTTCCCTTGCCATATACCTAAAGGCACTAGCTATCTGTGACTACTTTAAATTTATTGGCTTGGGAGCTCCACGGCCTCCAGATAATGACGCCAGCTACAGGAGATTTTGGTCAAGGTTGAGACAAACAAGGCTTCTCTCTTCCCTCCATCTCTCACTCACTCAACCCTTTGGTCTAAGGTCCACCTGTAAACAAACCACTCATGGTTTGTAGGGAAATACCTTTTCTCTTGACCATGTATGTTAGCACGGATTTCAGAAACAGCATACTGTGCATTAAGAATACAGGGAATTCTATGAAGAGAATGTTTAGAAACAACTATTGGAAAGCTTCACTATTGCTATTAGTAGGTGGCTACTTATCTATATGAACATAACTTTGAAAATATTTATTCACGGGGGTCGGGCGGTGGCGCAGTGGGTTAAGCGCATGTGGCGCAAAGCGCAGGGACCAGCGTAAGGATCCCGGTTCGAGCCCCCGGCTCCCCACCTACAGGGGAGTCTCTTCACAGGCGGTGAAGCAGGTCTGCAGGTGTCTATCTTTCTCTCCCCTTCTCTGTCTTCCCCTCCTCTCTCCATTTCTCTCTGTCCTATCTAACAACAAATTGCGTCAACAAGGGCAATAATAATAACCACAACGAAGCTACAACAAGGGCAACAAAAAGGGGGGAAAAATGGCCTCCAGGAGCGGTGGATTCATGGTGCAAGCACTGAGCCCAGCAATAACCCTGGAGGAGGGAAAAAAAAAAATTTATTCACTTATTGGATAGAAAGAAAAAAAACTGAAAGAGAGGGACAGACACCTGCAACACTGCTTCACCAACTGTGAAGCTTTCCTCTGTAGGTGGACTTCTCTTAGAAATAATTTCAACATCCTGGGAATAACTGGTTGTCTGGGGTGTGTGTGTGTGTGTTTTATAACTGGTTGTCTGTAGTGTGTGTATGTCTATAAAGTTCCACTGCTGTGTGTGTGTGTGTGGTGTGTGTGTGTGTGTGTGTGTGTGTGTGTGTAATAACTGCTTATCTGTAGTGTGTCTGTGTCTCTAAAGTTCCACTGCTGTGTGTGTGTAATAACTGGTTGTCTGTAGTGTGTGTGTGTGTGTCTCTAAAGTTCCACTGGTGTGTGTGTGTGTGTGTGTGTGTGTGTGTGTGTGTGTGTGTGTGTGTAATAACTGGTTGTCTGTAGTGTGTGTGTGTCTCTAAAGTTCCACTGCTGTGTGTGTATAATAACTGGTTGTCTGTAGTGTGTGTGTGTGTCTCTAAAGTTCCACTGCAAAAGCCAGCTTTTATTTTCTTTCTTTTTTTTTATTTATTTTTCCTTTTGTTTTCCTTGTTGTTGTAGTTATTATTACCATTGTTGATGTCATTGTTGTTGGATAGGACAGAGAGAAATGGAGAGAGGAGGGGAAGACAGAGAAGGGGAGAGGAAGACAGACACCTGCAGACCTGCTTCACCACCTGTGAAGCAACCCCCCCCCACAGGTGGGGAGCCAGGGCTCGAACCAGGATCCTTATGCCAATCCTTGCGCTTCGCGCCACCTGCGCTTAAACCGCCCGACTCCCTTTTATTTTCTTTTTAACAGGATCGCCTCTGGCTATGTGAGAAGACTTGTAAAACAGGAATGTTATCTTCCCCTCAGTATTCTCCACAGGAACTAAGAGAACTCTGGAAACGGAAGGAACTATGTGGTGATCCTTGTCAGTGTGAAGCAAGATAATAGTTAATTTGTGGTATTTAAAGATCATGGTATGCAGTATGAGGGAAGCCTAAAATTGGGCAATAGATATATTATCTGTCAGGATAGTTCTAGGCTGACACCATCACCTATAAATAATGTGGTATTAATATATTTGCACAGATTTTCCTTTTTAAAAAGCAACTGAAACCACAGCATAAGAAAACAAATTATATATTAGAGGATGATTTGAAAAATACCAAACTGTTTATAAAAGAAAAATACTTAGCAATCCTGACACATTATTTCTAGTCATTCATTACCTGTCATTTTGTTTCAAACATGACCTACTTCAGAAATCCTGAGTAGTAACTGAGGATTTGAATTCCAGCAATTAAGGCCAAGACAGAATTCACAGAATGCTGTGTGACAGTGTTAATCACTTAAACCAAAGTTTGGGGTTTCTGAAAATAATGTCAGAATTTATGGGTCTTTGAATGAAGTAAGCAAACTGAAAAGGAATCAATATAATTCTAAGTTCTGGACCTATGTTCTAAAGTTTTATTTAAGTGAACTAATAACCAAGCTTTCTGATGCCATTTCATATAAATCCTAAAGGTCACAATTAAGTATTGCTGTTAAAATGCTGAAAATAAGTACAATCAAATACTTCTCAGGGTTTTAGTGACACAGGGAAAGATATTCTTATAATGAAATGTGCAATGGTTTAAAATAATTCATTTTGATTTCTTCCTGTACCTGTTTGATGCTTTCCTAATATAAGTAATTTTCAGTCAACTGGCACTCTATGCTTAGTTTAGATAGAACTATAGGGAAAAGCATGTAATTAATTTTTACAAGTACTCTAAAAGTAGTGCAGTTGGAAAAGAGATCATAGCATATATGTTACACAGTAGAGGATGTGCCTCCCTGATTTCAAGGAACTTTTCCCCAATGACCAACCAAATCATTCTAGCAACCTTTAAAATTAGTACTATCAATAAAAAAGCTCCACTAAAACTGATTCTATGACATACATTTACTATGTTCAGATTTTATTAGACTAGCTAGATTCTATTTAATATCTAAATCTTCACATAATGATGTAGTTATGAAGTATAAGGACAAAGATCAGAAAATTGTTCATAGGTTCAATATAGTTTATTATTGCTATTATATACAAGTCTAGAAATGGCTTATTCCCAGTGAAAAATACAACCTTTTCTATACATAAAGCAAGTTGTAAAATCTCATTTAAGATTTTGACCATAGATTTGTTCTAATAACAATCGTTTATTTTCTGTGAGCCCCAGTCATGATTTAGTCTAGACTCTGAATTCTTGCAACTGGTTGTTACCATCGCACTAATAGACAGTCTCCATTTTCCACGGAATAAAACTGTAAGGACTGCTGGTTATTTTCCAGTTCAATCTCTCTGCCAGGCATCTAAAATGAAAAAAAAAAGGGGGGGGAGTATGGGGAGATGATTAAGACAAATCTGACAAAGCCTTAGTAACAATCTTCCCTTGCTATTGGAAAGTACAATGTTCCTATTTGGCATGGTTTGATAGGTATAGGGAAAATTTTAAGCACTCTAAGCACCACCCCCACCCCAATTAATCAGCCAAGTAATACCAAATGCTTCTGTTTTGGAATAGCAAGAGAAACCTATATATTATGCACCCCAAATACATAAACCAACCCAACAGACATGTATAGTTTCCATTAAGAATCAATATTGTAAAGAGACTTGATTTAATAAGGTGTCATCCTGCGGGAAACTGAGCTTGACTTCACACTTTGCTGGGCAACTTACTTTGGGACTTTCATAGGACACCTGAAGTTGTGACACAGGAACTTTGAGCAAACGTGACAGCAATCCTTTCATCTTTTGAATTGTCATGGACTCTAGCAAAGAAAAGAAAGATCGTCAGTTCTTTCAAACAGCCAACCCCCGATTGTAATGATGGCTGCAACTGTCATGCAGTATCTCTTAACCTAAGTAAATGATGATCTGTTATGTGGACCACATGGTAATAGTTTCACACCACTTACTTGAGTTATTTGGGAAGCTGTGGGAGGAAAGGAGTCAGTGTTTGACCTAAGTGCCCTTTGACAATGAGTTTTCTTGTCATTTCAGTGGTGTTTAATATTTTCTCAATTTAAATAAATCAGAAATCATATTCTCAGCACAGAGGAGTGAATGTAAGTGAAATCAAACTTTTTAAATCTTTGTAACTACTTGTGAATTACGGGGGGGGAGGGGGGAGACAAACATTAAGAGTGTGGCTCAGGCATCCAGAGGACATGTCATTCTTGCTGGGCTTAGTCCTCCTCTGTAAAGTAAGTGGTTTACTAAAGGATCTTCTGGTTCCTTCCAGTATGTAACTGTAATGTGCAATGATGTTTGGCATACACAAGTGACCGCTAGACATGGGAATGTAATTTAATGAGTAAATGCTTTGGTTTCTTCAGAAAACATTATGATCTTTCCAAAGATGGGCTGTGGTAATTATGGATAGTTTGAATATGAGAAATACAGTTTCTTTGAAGCTTTAGCTAGAGGTACAGCAATAGTATAATATCCCTACAAATATCACATGTATTCAAACAAATATTTTTCTATCAGAAATCATTTTTGTAAAAGCTGTCTGTGTTTTTAATGCAACTTGTGATAATAAATGTTATCTTTATTTTAGAATAAAATCTGGCCTTGTTGATGGAATGAATACACTTACTAGACATTTGCAGCTTTAACATAATCTGCTCTTTTATGAAAGAAGGTAATATGTCCTTTCAAAAGACCTTCATGAGGGGCCAGGCAGTGGCGCACCTGGCTAAGCGCTCACATTGCAGTGCGCAAGGATGCAGGTTCAAGCCCCTGGTCCCCACCTGCAGAGGGAAAGCTTCACGATTGGTGAAGCAGGGCTACAGGTGTCTCTTTGTCTCTTTCCCTCTCTATCTCCCCCCTCTTGATTTCTGGATGTCTCTATTCAATAATAAATAAATATATATTTTTTTAAAAAAACCTACAGGGGCCGACTTTGACTATTCAGTGGTTAGTGACAAGTCAACTCCTACAAGTTGATGTGAAATGACACACTTCTAAACTAGGCTAGAAACAAAAGTTCAGACAGCAAATAATTCTAGTAAACAATGTGCATGATCTATAGAAGTAATAGTTGGCATGTTAACCTAAATAACACAATTTAAAATATAAAAATAACATGTAGCTATTTCAGTATTTAGAGAATGTAGGCTTTATAACACAACAGTACATAATGTCATGCTGATTACTCTATACCTGGTGTGTCTAATACAGCAACTACTTGTGGCTATTTTGAGCTCCTGAAACGTGGTTAGTATTATTGCACAACTGATTTTTTTTCATTGTATGTCAATTTAATGAACTTAAAATTTAGTTCCCACATGTGGTTAGAGGCAGCTGTATTAGATCATCTCTAGATTTACTCCCTTCTCTATGCTGATACACAATATTAGGCTATATGCTCCTATCAGAACTTACTTAGCCATTCCCCTCACTGAGAGACTTGGATTTCTTTCATTTTTACTGTCAGAAGTACTGTAAAGTAGAATACTTAGTCATGGCTTTTTTTGGGGGGGGTGGATAGGGCAGAAAGTGGGCTGGGGAGACACTTGCAGCACTGCTTCACCACTTGTGAAGATTCCCTCCTGCATGTGGGAACCAGAGGCTTGAACCCATATCCTTGCACATAGGAATGCAAGAGCTCAACGAGGTGAGCTACTGTCTGGCCACCTTTAATTTTTTTTTTATACCAGTTACTACATGACTTTTCAAAAAAGGGTATACTAATTTTTCACAGCAGCACCACATATAACTTACTGTCTTTAATTTCTGCTAATCTGACCAGCAACAATAACAACAAAATGTAACATTAAGGATTTCAAATATTTGTTGGTATAACCTCTGTCCTATTCTATTATTTGGAGTGTGAGGATAAAGTTATAAAACCAGGGGGCTGGGTGGTAACGCACTAGATAAGCGCACATGATACAAAGCGCAAGGACCAGCTCAAGGATCCCAGTTCCAGCCCCAGGCTCCCTACCTGCAGGGTCACTTCACAAGTGGTAAAGCAGGTCTGCAGGTGTCTTATCTTTCTCTCCCCCTCTCTGTCTTCCCCTCCTGTCTGTTTTTCATTGAGCTCTACAACAGGGGGGGAATGGCCTTCAGGAGCAGTGGATTCATAGTACAAGTACCGAACCCTGGAGGCTAAATGAATAGTTATATAAAAGTATGCAGTAGTTGTTACTGTTTTTTAGGGGAGGGGAGTTGATGAGATTACTTCTCAGCTCTGACTTAAGGTGGTACTGGAGATTGATGCTGGGATCTCTAAGCCTCAGGAGTGAAAGTCTGTTGCATAAACAAACCACTGTGCTGTCTACACAGCACTACACTTCTTTTAAAGAATATTTATGTTAGTGGCGAGAGATTACAGTATGTGGCATAAAAATTAACAGTAAGGGAGACAAAACCTGGTGTGAGCTCTGCAAGGAAGCTGTTTTCAACCTGGGAATCTTCGGGTGAGGCCACCAGATTCCAGATGCTAGCATGATGCCAACCTGACTTTCTTCCCCAGATCTCTGGCCCACTAGGGAAAGAGGGAGACAGGCTGGGAGTATGGATCAACCTGCCAATGCCCATGTTCAGCGGGGAAGCAATTACAGAAGCCAGACCTTCCAACCTTCTGTACCCCACAATGATCCTGGGTCCATACTCCCAGAGGGTTAAAGAATAGGGATGCTGTTAAGGGAGGGGATTGAATATGGAGCTCTGGGGGTGAGCACTGTGTGGAATTGTACCCCTCTTATCCTATAGTCTTGTCAATATTTCCATTTTATAAATTTTTTTTAAAAAAAACAGTAAGAACCACTGTAATCTGGGTTACTAAATTTAATGAACACGGGACTCAGATTCTGAGTAGATTAAACTATAATTCTTTTTGTGATATATACTGATAGGTAACTTCTGTAGATGACTAATCTCAGCTAATCCTACCTATTAATGGGCATGGTGGGTGTTCCATTGAGTAACTCAGAAGTAGGACTCATTCCCACTTGGACAGTTGGAAGAGAAGAAGGGTTAATCACACCCTCATATCAGCTTATAACAGCATCCGTGAACATTCCCAACTACAGTCCTTCACTGATGAAGAAAGTTTAATACGGGTCTAACAATAACATCCTCGAGCAAATATTCCTTACTGGTTATATTCACATGAACTATTCACATAAACACATATATAGGGAAAGGAATAATGCAAAGATAGATCTGAAACTAATTTCATTAACAAAAGTAACATTCTCACGCTCTTTCATTTCTCAGCCTCCATGAGTGCCTTCACTGACAGCATTTAAGTTTGAACACAGTCATGGAAGAGGAACCACTCACTTTAATTCATCATGATGTAATAATATTAAAACTATATGTCAAAGGAATAGAAGTTGGACTGCTAATAAATAAAAACAGGATTATGGTAAACTGATACTAAATGGTGGTTATTGATCTAAAAATTACTTCTCTGAGCACAACCAAAGTCTTCCATAAGCAATGCCATGATAACCTTATTTAATTTTGTAGAAACTAAAAATATGAATTCACTAAGAAATACATGTATTTTACTATAGTCATTTTGGGTGATGTATTTTTTTTAAAGATTTTATTTATTTATTAATGAGAAAGATAGGAGAGAGAGAAAGAACCAGACATCACTCTGGTACATGTGCTGCCGGGGACTGAACTCAGGAACCTCACGCTTGAGAGTCCGATTTCCTATCCACTGCACCACCTCCCAGACCACGATGTATTTTTTTTAATTCAAATCCTCAGTGGTCTTTTATTATAACTGAATCAACTTAAGGTTCACAGTATATTATAAAGCACAAACAAAAACTTTTTTTCTTTGCCTCCAGGGTTATTGCTGGGGCTCGGTGCCTGCACCACGAATCCACTGCTCCTGGAGACCATTTTTTCCCCTTTTGTTGCCCTTGTTGTTTTATCATTGTTGTGTTTATTATTGTTGTTGTTGTTGCTGTCGTTGGATAAGACAGAGAGAAACAGAGAGGAGGGGAGACAGAGAGAAAGATAGACACCTGCAGACCAGATTCACCACTTGTGAAGTGACTCCCTTGCAGGTGGGGAGCCAGGGACTCGAACCGGGATCCTTCAGCCAGTCCTTGCGCTTCGTACCACGTGCACTTAACCTGCTACGCTACCGCCGACTCCCAGCACAAATTTTTGAGAGTTTAAGGTAGGTAACATTGATCTAACTTGTTGACACAAAAGTGCTTTCTGAATAAAATTCAGTTCTATTAACACAAATGTTCAGTTCTTGAGTAGTTTTTTTGTTTTGTTTTTTTTGTCCAGTGCACACAAGAAGACAGTGGCTGAGAACTGTTTCTGCTGGGACTCCTGATTGGTAAAGAGTATAATGTGGGAACCAGGAGCTGGCAAGGACCCTGGTTCAGGCCCCCACTCCCTACTACGTCCTCCCCTCAATTTCTCTCTCTGTCCTATCTAATAAAATAGAAAGAAAGTAGACTTCATGCCCAAGGTAACAATGTCTCTAAGCCAGTAGTCATTTGAGAACTAAAGAGCAATGGATTTGAGAAAGTTCTTTGAAAAAAGCTAAGCCAAATTCTGATGCCTTTGGCTAAAAATGTAAATCAAGGGGGCTGGGTGGTGGTGCACCTGGTTAAGCGCACATATTAAATGTGCAAGGACTCAGGTTCAAGCCCCCAGTCCACACCTGCAGGATGGAAACTCAAGAAGTGGTGAAGCAGTGTTGAAGATATCTCTCTATCTCTAGCCATCTCTATCCAATAAAGATTTAAAAAAAAATTTTTAAGATGTAAATCAAGAATATCTCCAATTTAAACAAAACTTTTCCATTTAAACTGGTAAAGTTAACAGGGGGGTTGAACTTTCTAGGGGTGAGGGAATGATGTTAAATGACTGATATTACATAAGAGTATAAAATACCGGGTGTCGAGCGGTGGCACAGCAGGTTAAGTGCAAGGACCAGCATAAGGATCCCGGCTCCCCACCTGCAGGGGAGTTGCTTCACAAGCGGTGAAGCAGGTGTGCAGGTGTCTTTCTCTCCCCCTCTCTGTCTTCCCCTCCTCTCTCCACTTCTCTGTCCTATCCAACAACAATGACATCAATAACCACAACAAGGGCAACAAAAGGGAAAATAAATATAATTTTTTTAAAAGTATAAAATACCAGTGAAAACTTTAAAATTCACATTTTGGGGGACTGACTGGTAGCACACCAGTTAAGCACACATGGTGCGAAGTGCAAGGACTGGCTCAAGGATCACAGTTCAAGCCCCTGATTCCCCGTCTACAGGTCTGCAGGTGTCTATCTTTCTTTCCCCCTGTCTTCCCCTCTCTCAGTTTCTCTCTGTCCTATCCAACAACAACAATATAATGACAACAAATGGAAAAAAATGGCCTCTAGGAGCAGTGGATTCGCAGTGCAGGCACCAAGCTCCAGTGATAACCCTGGAGGCAAAAAAAATTCACATTTTCATATCTGGACCATGTTAGATGGTTCAAGCTTACCCCATTCCTAGGCCAGCAATTCAGAAGTATAAGAAAGATAAACTTACCTTCCAAATACATCAAGACAAACACATCTTACCTGGCAGTTGCTTTTCTATGACTTTCTGATCAAGTTGATTAGGACATTTTATCTTCAGTGCTTGAAGGGAAAAAAAACAAAACAACTAACTGATACCTGCTGTAAATGAGAATTTAAACTATACATGCAAGTTTATAGGGACTATCAAGTGATACAATTGCTCAGCACAACTTGAGTCCAGTCTTAACAAAGGAATGGGTGTTAGTGAAGTTCAAAATGTGTTCTGTTACTACTCTGGGGGCAGGGAGGTGCCAGAGTTCTGCCTTGCATGTGTGAGGTTCTGGGTTCAACACTGGTGCAGAAAAGCAACAGACAATTGGCTGTATCTCCAGGGATGTCAGAGCAGCACTTTATGCTCAGGTCGGGGCGGGGAGGGGGGGGACAGCTCACCCATAATAGCCCATGCCTTCCACCATTTGGGAGGCCCAGACACCACATGGGAGCACTATCAGCACGGGGGGAGCTCCATGGATAGCAGAGTGGTGCTATGGTATCTCTCCAAATAAAGAATGAAAATTTGGGCTAGAGAGGCCACATAGCAGTATCTCTGTATTTGGGGTTCTTACTTAGTAGCTGATTTTTGAGCAAAACTGGTTGTTGGGTTTTGAATTCCCCATCTTCAGGCGCACCATACTCTGTTTAAAAAGAAAAAAAAAAATTCATCAAAATGGGGAGATCTGAACAGACCAAGATATACAGAATGTCAGCAGTCATGTGAAAATATGTTCATTATCACCAAAATGTCAATCACAGCAAGATGCCACCTCACATCTGTGAGAACAGCCTACCTCAAAAATAAGTGCCAGTGAGGATGTGGACTAAAAGAATCCTTTTACACTTAATGGGAATGTGAATTGGTCCAGCCACTATGAGAAGTAGGATGTTTATTGTGAACAATAAACAAGAGCAACAAAAGGGAAGAAACAGCCTCCAGGAGCAGTGGATTTGTAGTGCAGGCACTGAGCCCCAGCGATAACTCTGGAGGCCAAAAAAAAAGGGAGGGGGTGTGATAGGTAAACACAATAGTACTCAATTGTAATTGAGTACTTGTAATTTTACATTTTTTCAATTGTAACTGAAAAAAATGAAACCTTGTCTTCTGATATAACATAGAACTGGAAGGACTCATGCTAAGTGAAACAAACCAGGAGAAAGGCAAAAGTCAGATGATCTCACTCATGTCAGATTTAAGAAACAAAGTAAACTTGTAAGACTATCCCTAAAAACTCAAGTGTTAGGTGAGGGAGCTAGCATAATGGTTATGCAATGGGAGTCTCCTGCCTGAGGAGGCTCCAGAGTCCCAGGTTCAATTCCCTGCACCACCACAATTGAGAGCTGAACAGTGCTCTGGGAAAGAAAGAAAAGAAAGAAGGAAGAGAAAGGAAGATAGGAGGAAAGAAAGAAACCCAGTGTTAAGTGACACTGAAACTTGAATGCAAGCATGAAGCCCAGCCAGTCTATCTTGGCGTTACTCTCGATCACACTCTGTCATTTCACAAACATCTCATAAAAACTGCAGCAAAGGTGGGCGCGAGGAATAACATCATTGCAAGACTGGCCAGCTCCTCATGGGGCGCGAGCGCTTCCACACTACGATCATCATCTCTGGCATTATGCTATTCCACTGCAGAATACTGTGCCCCAGTATGGTTCCGTAGCCCCCATGTCCACTTGGTCGATTCCAAATTATATTCCTCCATGAGGATAATTTCTGGAACCATCCATTCCACCCCGGTTCCATGGCTGCCGGTTCTTAGCAACATCGCCCCGCCAGATATTCGTCGGGATGCGGCATCATCTAAGTTCATTTCCCACGTCTATGCTCGACCGGACCTGCCAATATACGCGGATATCTTCGCCCACCCTGTTCAACGCTTGACGTCTCGTCACCCAATCTGGTCCCCTACGCCTACACTGAACTTCTCTGTTCCAGTCTCTTGGAAACAGAGTTGGCAGTCAGCTGAGGTCAAGAACAAACACCTCATCACAGACCCCTGCAAGCGTCAACCCGGCTTTGACCTAGCACGTTATGATTGGGCCCTCCTCAATCGCTATCGAACAGGCCATGGCCGGGTGCGCCGCTACGTTCCATCGCTGGGGAGCCAGAGACGACCCGAACTGCCCCTGCGGCTCCAGACAGACTATGACCCACATAGTCAACGACTGCCACCTCTCCAGATTCAAAGGAGGTCTCGAAACTTTACATCAGGCTCAACCTGATGCTGTTGACTGGCTACAGAAGAAGGGCAAACGCTAGAAGAAGAAGAATGCAAGCTATAGGATGAGTTGAAATATGGAACGAATTAAAGTTACTTAACATTGTAATCCCACCTTTCACCCCATGAACCTCAAACCCTAGATGCAGTTCCATGCTTACTCACACACATGGGAACTTCTCTACAGGTTGGCTTCCTCTTTGCTAAAAACAGAAGGACAGCAGCACCTGTCAGAGTTGGCTAATCACTATAGCAAACAACTGTAATCCTAGAGACTTGACATGATAAAAGGTTATTTCCTATTCTCATATAGTCAGTCCAGTATTGGTTGAGTGGGTGACTTTGTTCATCAGCCAGGCTCCTAGACAAAATGGTGCCAACACATTCTTGATCCTTGTCCTCTGCATTTAGATGAGGAAAGACAGAAGGTGTGGAAGACTGTAAGGGTTTTGTTTAGTCCACCATACAATGGTCTCATGCCCATCCTTATCTGCAGGAAGCCTGGGAGAGAGAACCCGTGCCCTTGAATAGAGGGAAAAGGGGACTTGACCACAATACTTAATCCAGAAGTAAATTTGGATGAATTAGGTTACATATGTAAGAACTCATAAACTTTTAGAAAGTGTAACGGGCTGGAGAGACAGCACCAGTGGTAGCACAATAGTCAGGCACCAGAGCTGCCAAGTTCAATGCCTGGCACCACCATAATACAGAAATAAGGTAGGACTCTTGCTTAAATTAAAAAATAAAAATACAGAAAGCAGTGCTTCTCTGACTCTAACTTCGAGGTCAAGCCATGACAAAAAATTTTTTTTATATTTATTCCCTTTGTTGCTCTTGTTATATTGTTGTAGTTATTATTATCATCGTTGTTGGATAGGACAGAGAGAAATGGAGAGAGATGGGGAAGACAGAGATGGGGAGTGAAAGATAGACACCTGCAGACCTGCGACTCCCCTGCAGGTGGGGAGCCAGGGGCTGGAACTGGGATCCTTACACTTTGCACCACGTGCGCTTAACCCGCTGCGTTACCACCCGACTCCCGACAAAATTTTTATAAATATCTCCAAGTATCTGTGTTTTTGTCTGCTAGCATTCTGAGCAGTAAAACACTAAGCCATACCTGCAAGGTTAAGAACCTTCCCTTCCCTTCCCCACCCCCACCAGTGATTTAGAATTCACCTAAAGTGGCCATGAAATTGGGACAGCTAATGGAGTAATTTGAAAGCAATTCCCACAAGCAGCTTTTCTTCCTCAAAAGATAATGTCCCAGCCTGAAGCATTTATGCAGTGAGCTTCTTGCATGGAAATATATAAAAGAGATAATGGCATAAAAGCGCAATTTGGAACAATAATGAAGTGTAAGCAAAATGGAAAGCACATCAGGGCCAAAGAGTCATGAAGTCATAGCTACAAATCTGAGGACTCTGGCTGGAATATAGAAGGAGCACTTCGCATACCAAGTGCCAGAATTGACAAGAGTATGTGGGACAAAGATATGGTGAGCCCACGGAATACACTGTCAAGGGAAATCTAGGCATTAATTTGAATGATCCTGGACATTCAAATTACCTGGGGAATGTTAATGAATACTAGTGGTGAGCAGCACATAAAAGTGCTCTTGATTTTAAAGATTCCTTAGGTTGCAAATAGGATTTAGATAAATTAGAGAACCTCTTGAAATTGCAAGTGATGAATATACGAAGCTGAGAAGAGCTGCTTCCTCATCCCTGAATGAAAATCTCTCCCTTCAAGAGGCCAGGCGGTGGTGCACCCACTGGGTTAAGTGCACTTAGTATGAAGCTCAAGAATCCTGGTTTGAGCCCCCAGCTCTCCACCTGCACGGTGTTTGCTTCACAGGCAGTGAAGCAGGTCTGCAGGTGTCTCTCTTTCTCCCTCTCAATTCCCTTCCCCTCTCAATTTCTCTGTTCTATCCAAAAAATTAAAAAAAAAAAAATGGCCACAGGAGTAGTGGATTTGTAGTGCAGGCACTGAGTCCCAGCGATAACTCTGGAACCAAAAAAATATAAATAAATAAATAAGAAAAGCTCTGCCCTCCAGAAACCTACACAGACTTTCCAGTTTCCTTCTGCTCAGAGATGGCTCTGATTCCTCTTTTAATTAACATGGAGAAGTAGCCCTAGGAAAGCACCTCATTTAGACAAGAGCACAGAAAGTCATAAGAAAGATAATACCCAAGCCTTCCTTCGAGACCACAGGGAAAACTGTTCTAGCTGAAAGTCCTCAGCTCACAGGTACATACTAAGGCAGAGGAGCTGGTATCTAGGATGGGCTGCTGTAAACTCTTCATTTGGTCTGTTTTCCTCTGGATTCTGATGTCCACCAGCCTTTTTCCATTCATTTCCAAAAGCTTTTCGGTAATCAATTTCAGCTCCACGCCTTTCCTCTGGAAGAATCTATTTTGATACAAAATAGAAACATGTCTCTTAAAACATTTTTAAAGGAGTGTTGTGTTTTGTATTCTGATCTCCCTCCACTGCTCACAGAATAGTAGAAATGAAGGGAACAATATACTTTTTTTTATCAGTTATTATTTTGAAGATGTATTCATTTACTTGTTTATGAGAAAGGGAGAAAGAGGGAGAGAGAACCAGAGTACTGTTCTGACACATGTGATGCCAGCAATCAAACTTGAGACCTCATGCTTGAATGTTCAAGGCTTTTCTACTGTGCCACCTCCCAGGTCACTCCATTCATTTTATATATATACTTACAGGATTTAGGAGTTTCAATATTAAACTTTTATCCATGAGAGACACTTGCCAATGAACCAGTTTCTGGTCTGTCAAAGGTCTAAGGTCACCCACATGAGGGCAGCCTGAAGGAGCAGTGATTCAAAGAGGACAGCACAAACTGCCTCAATTTTAGGAGAAAAATGGCTAGGAAAGGGGGAAAAATAACACTTGTGATTCTTTTTTTTAAAAAAAAAATTATTATATTTATTTATTGGATAGAGACAGCCAGAAATTGAGAGGGAAGGGGGAAATAGAGAGGGAGAGAGACAGAGAGACACCTGCAGTCCTGCTTCACCACTTACGAAGCTTTCCCCCTGCAGGTGGGAGCTAGAGGCTTGAACCTAGGTCCTTGGACACTGTGATGTGTGCACTTAACCAGGTGCGCCACCACCCAGCTCCAAGATTTGTGATTCTCTCTGCTGACCCACACCCCCCCATATACACACACAAGAAGAAATGTCCCCAATCAGTGGAGGTTCCCCTGCACTGATCCAAGTGTAATGTTACCTCCTGAGGAGTCAGAGGAGAACTGATATCACAGAAAGAAAGGTACGAGGATGATATTTTACCATTTGGAGGAAAAACTACATCTGTTATCCTTGATGGTATTTAAATGTAGATATCATTTTTCCTTTAAAATTTTGGGGCCTGAGAAGTAATACAGTGGCTAGAGCACCAGACTTGCAAGCATGAGGTCTCAAGTTCAACCCTCAGCATCGTATATGCCAAGTTGACACTCTGGTGCTGGCTCTGTACATGCACGCTCTCTCTCTTTCTCTCTCTCTCTCTCTCTCATTAATAAACAGAAGGTATTTAAAAATCTCATATGCCATGCTAGTACTCACCACACATCTGTTCAGGGTCTTCAGCTGACCGATTTTGGCGATGATCCACTGACGTGTGGTCTCGGCTCCTGTGGCTCCTTCAGTCAAGGGGTTTCTCATGCAGGAGAGAGAGTGCAGACTCTGCAGCTTATCCAGTTCATTGATAAATGACCACTGAAATCAGTAAGAGAAACAAACATTGCCAGGCTACTTTTTCCAACTTATATGGACTAGTGACAGAAAAGCAAAAGTCTGTTTTTAATTTGAACTTTCAAATCTAGAGTTTCATCATATATCAAACCCCTACTACACAGAGAATTAGCCCTATGAAAGTACCTCATTTAGACAAGAGACACATACTCTATCATTGTGCCATGTAAAATAACTAGACATATACTTGTGTGTGAATTCAACTAATCTCTTTGTTAATACAGTGGGTTTGTATAGAGTTTCACTCTGAGGGGAAGTATATCTGTGTCAACTTAAAATATTTTAAATAAAAGGAACCAATGACTATTGTGAGAGTGAGAAGCCATTAATGGATTATACATATTTTGAAGAAACTCTTACTTGTGATATTTGATTGTCATTTACTATGAGGTATTGCAAAGAAGGAAACATTGAAGTTTTGCACCCTAGAAAAAGGAGAATTAAGTTAATAGTAGAAATGAAGTGGTAAAGTTAGCTATAGTGGGGGTGGGAGGTTGGGTGGGTAGCAGAAGGGAAATTTAATCATTTTACATACCAATTTTAGCATCTGGAAAATGTATAGAAGAAATTCCAATGTCAGAAAGAATTAGATGTTCTAGTCTGAAATTTGAAAATGATAAATCTGTTTACACAGAAGAATATAAAATGCTATTGGGCTATCCACCAGCCTAGGCTTACAAACAGTGCTACATCCTAGGTCTCCATCCCATGAGAAATGCTTAGAGACCATCAGGTCAAGTTTACAGCAGGTACAGTAATCTCCTCGTGTGATATTCTAATGATTCTGAAGCTGCCTAATAGACCTTGGGTACCAAATGCTAGGTGAGTCTCAAAGAGTTAAGTTAATCTTAGTTCTCCAAGTTTAATGAATGAAGACTTTTAACCTTAGCAGGAGGGTCATTTTTTTCTGTGATCTAGTATGCATGGCTACAAGCAAACCCTCTAAATGAATTGAAACAGAAACTTCCCAGAAGGAATTACTTAATTTGAAAATTCCATCATCACATTTCCACTGAGAAAAAAGTGTGTATATGTCTGTGTACATATAAAATTGGATCAATTCATTGAAATTTAGTAGTTAATACTACAGCAGTCATTTTAGGTGGAAATTACCTAGGCAGATAGGCTATTAGAAATAGCTGGTTTTCATCAATTAATCGATTTGAAGAAAGGTCTAGAAACTTGACCATCTGTAGAACATCAGTTGGCCTGCATGAAAAATAATAAAAAAAAAATTCACATGAATTTCATGTCTGCTTTCAAAGAAAATGCTTTAAAATAACTGCGTTTAATTTGAAGAGGGGTTGGGGAGAAGAGGCAAATGGATGTGACTCTAAGAAAGAAAAGTTGCTGTGCCAAGGTGTTAGATGAGGGAAATGGTGAAGGGTACAGTAATCTCTGGGTATTAATTCTTGCGACATGTGAACTTACAATTACATCACAATTACAATTCTGATTTCAAAAGCTGCACTTTACCAGTACAAATAAAAGGAGTCATTCTGCACAATAATATATCAATAAGTCATTTGAGAATTTGAAAGTTTTCCCATGCTTCTTTTACACAGCAGTTTAGCAATATCAACTAGGGGGTTGGGCAGTAGTGCAACAGGTTAATCGTACATGGCATGAAGTGAAGGACTGGTGAAAGGATCCTGGTTCAAGCCTCCAGCTCCCCACTTGCAGGGGGGTTGCTTCACAAGCAGTGAAGCAGGTCTGCAGGTGTCTCTCTTTCTCTTCCCCTCTCTGTCTTCCCTCCTTTCTCGATTTCTCTGTCCTATCCAACAACAACAACAGCAATGGCAACAGTAACAATAACAAAAACAGGGGCAAGAAAATGGTAAAAAATGGCTTCCAGGAGCAGTGGTTTCATAGTGCAGGCACCAAACCCCAGCGATAACACTGGAGGAAAAAAAAAATAATTAAAATATAAATTGGGGCCAGGTGGTGGAGCACCTAGTTGAGTGCACATGTTACAGTGCACAAGGACCTGGGTTCAAGCCCCTGGTCTCCACCTGCAGGGGGAAAAGCTTCACAAGTGGTAAAGCAGTGTTGCAGGTGTCTCTCTGTCTCCTTCTCTCTCTGTCTCCCCCTTCCTCTCAACTTCTGGCTGTCTCTATCAAATAAAGATTAAAAATTTTTTTAAATAAAGTATAAATTATATATATATATATATATATATATATATATAGCAGGGGCTGGGTGGTAGCGCAGAAGATTAAGCACACATGGCGCGAAACACAAGGACCAGCGTAAGGATCCCAGTTCAAGCCCCGGCTCCCCACCTGCAGGGGGGTCACTTCACGGGGTGAGGCAGGTCTGCAGGTGTCTTTCTCTCCCCCTCTCTGTCTTCTCTTCCTCTCTCCATTTCTCTCTGTCCTATCCAACAGCAACAACAGCAATAACAACAACAATACTAGCAACAGAAACAATAGAAAGAAAACAACAAGGGCAACAAAAGGGAAAAAATAGCCTCCAGGAACAGTGGATCCACAGTGCAGGCACTGAGCCCCAGCAATAACCCTGGAGGCAAATATATAGATATAGATATAGATATAGATATAGATATATAGACATAGACATAGACATAGACATAGATATAGATATATATCAACTAAACACAAGATGAAGCAAGGATGTACTTATTAAGAAAACAAGCTTTTTCCCAAAAGGAGAATATGATCTCACTCACAGGTGGGACTTAATCTTGCAGATGAGTGTGGTCTAAAACTCATACTTTGAAGAGGTGTGACATTATTTCTCCAAACATACACCACCTTGTGAGCCAATTTTATCTTAATTATTTACCTATGTATTCTATCATTTTAAAAACAACAAGAATAGCAATGGTATTTACATGTATACTGATTATATTAAATTAGCTAAGGAGCAAAAAAAAAAAAAAAAAAGAAAGAAAGGGGAGATGCAGAGTGAATCTAATTATCTGTGTTGCATTGCAACAGACCCCAGGACTCTAAAAGGGGAAAGGAACAAGAAGGCCTGAGAAGGGGTGGGGACCTGATGTCCTATGATGGGGGAATTGGACAAGCTGGTGGAGGGTGTAGTGTGCTGATACCTACCAGGGGGAGATAGGAAATTGCACACCTGTGACAACATCTTGTAAAGCATTTCCCCAATAATGTGACAGGAAAAAAAAAGGAACAGAAAGAAAATTAGAGCAAAGAAGAGAAACTTTTAATTTTTTAAGACAACACTTCTCTTTTTTTTTATTATACCTTTATTTATTGGATAGAGACAGCCAGAAATTGAGAGGAAGATAAAGAGAGAGACAAAGAGACACCTGCAATACTGCTTCACTGTTTGCAAAGCTTTCCCCCTGCAGGTGAGGGGCTGGGGTCTTGAACCCAGGTTTTTGTGCACTGTAACATGTACGCTCAACCAGGCCCACCACTGGCCCTGAAAAACTTTTACATTCCCAATTTGGTATATCAGTCTTAAAAAAGAAACTGAATATATCTATATGAAAATAATAATAGTGGCCTGGGAGGTGGTGCAATGGATAAAGTGTTGGATTCTCAAGCATAAAGTCCCAAGTTCAATCCCTGGCAGCACATGTACCAGAGTGATAACTGGTTTTTTCTCTCTCTCTCATCCTAACTTTCTCATTAATAAATAAAATATTAAATAATAATAATAATAAATTATGTCTTCAAAAATATCGAACACAGGGCTTTCACTGGGGTGGACTTTTCCTCAATTAAACTGATGAGTGGGGGCTAGGTGGCGGCACACACAATTGAGTGCGCATGTTACTATGCGCAAGGAGTGGCGTTCAAGTCTCCAGTCCACACCTACGGAAGAGACACTTCACAAGAGGTGAAGCAGAGCTGCATGAGTCTGTCTCTCTCCCTGTCCATCTCTGTCTTCCCTCTCAATTTCTCTCTGTCCTATCAAAGAAGAGGAAAAAAGAAAAGGTCACCGGGAGTGGTGGATCAACTATGCAGGCACCAAACCCCAGTGAAAGCCCTGACATAGGTGGTGAAGCAGAGCTGCAGGTGTCTGTCTCTTTCCTCTATCTCCCCTCCCCTCTCAACTTCTGTCTCTATCCAATAAGAAGTAAATAAATGAAAATTTTTTAAATAATAATAAATAAAAACCCATTAGTGTGCTTGCTTTGGCAGCACATACACTAAAATTGGAACTGTACAGAGAAGATAAGCATGGCTTCTGCACAAGGATGACACACAAATTTGGAAGGTATTAGTTAAAAAAAATAAATAAGGGCCTGGTGGTGGCACATCTGGTTGAGCACACGTTACAGTGCGCAAGGACCCAGGTTTGAACCCCCGGTCCCTACCTGCAGGTGGGAAAGCTTTGCAAGTGGTGAAGCAGGGCTGCAGGTGTCTCTCTGTCTCTCTCCCTCTCTAACCCCCCCTTCCTCCTTGATTTTTGGCTGTCTCTATCCAATAAGTAAATAAAGATAATAAATAAAAAAGTAAATTAAATAATATTAATTGATGGGGGTGGAGCAGGCAGTGGCACACCTGGCTAAGCACACACATTACAGTACGCAAGGACCTTGATTCAAGCCCCCTGTCCCCACCTGCAGGGGAAAAGCTTCACAAGTGGTGAAGTGGGCTACAGGTGTCTCTCTCACTCTCTATCTACCTCTCCCTTCTCAGCTGCTCTCTATATCAAATAAATAAATAAATAAATAAATAAAATTGGTGAGGGGGCAGAGATATCTCACAGGGTACAGAAGCAGGCCTTGGGGGCTGGGCGGTAGCGCAGCGGGTAAAGTGCACAAAGCACAGGGACCGGCAGGAGGATCCTGGTTCGAGCCCCCGGCTCCCCACTTACTGGAGAGTCGCTTCACAGGCCTGTGAAGCAGGTCTGCAGGTGTCTATGTTTCTCTCCTCCTGTCTTCCCCTCCTCTCTCCATTTCTCTCTGTTCTGTCCAACAATGATGACAACAATAATAGTAACAACAATACCGATAAACAACAAGGGCAACAAAAGGGAAAAAATGGCCTCCAGGAGCAGTGGATTCATAGTACAGGCACCAAGCCCCAGCAATAAACCCTGGAGGCAAAAAAAAAAAAAGAAAGCAGGCCTTACCATGCATGTAGCCTAGTTTCAACCCCCAGCATCACATGGGAGAACTATGGCACCAGGGAAAGCTCCATTTCTGTGATCCCCCTCTTTTCTCTCTCTCTCTTTCTCTCTCTCTCTTTCACTCTCTCTCTGACAAAGCAGCTGAAATTTTAGTATTCTAGTTTGATTAGACAACAAATCATATGCATTTTGATTTGCAAACCTTCCTGAACACAATGTTAGGTAAGCCAGAGATGCTTTACTTATTCAGAATGACAGATGCATTTAAGTCAATCCTTGTTACCTTTCTGAAATGGAGATATCATTAGCATTAAGGTACAGCTCTTCCAAGACTGGCCACCCAGAGGCACACCGAAGCACCTAGGAGGAAAACTCAGTTCAAGGGAAGGCAGCTTCTGCCGACTGTTCTTTGCACGCAGATTTCTTTCTCCATTCCAAGTACTAACCAGGCTTGACCCTGCTTGGCTTCTGAGATCAGACAAGATCGGGCGTGTTCAGGGTGGTATGGCCATAGACAGATTTCTTTCTGATACAGTTTGTAGAAATAAAGTGCCTCATAGAAATTTCATTATAAACCAAATAGTAGACTAGAAGTGCTAGTAGATTGATGGTAAAAATCAAAATGTTAAATGGTCTGGGTGAAGGGGACAGCACAATGGTTATGCAAAATTAATTCCCGGGTCGTCCCAGGTTCAATACCCAGCACCACCACAAGCCAGAGCTGAGCTGTGCTCTGAGGAAAAAGAAAGTAAAATATATCTCTGACACACTGAACCAATCAAAGCATGTTTCAGTGTATCACTTTAGTGTCTCTGAAACAGTAGTACGTACTTACAAAGTGGAAATGTAGGTGTCAACTTAGCACATTCCTATTATATGATATAGTTTGCTGAACTCAAGGAAGGAAGTTGATATTGAACAACTTTCCTCAATTCTAGATGCCATTCTGAGTGTATAACAAATATGCATGACAGATAAAATTTCCTAGCACTGTCTACATTTTTTCACTTGAACTTTAACCCCATCTCCGCTTCCTGAATTTCTGTGTACACTTCTTATTCTGATGCTAAATCTCGGCTGGAAAGAAAGGAGCTTACAAGGAAGGAGCTCTAGGAAAGAAGCTACTTGGTTGTGGCCATTGAAAGAGCACAAGTTTAGGGGTAGAATGCACATGTTATCATATGCAAGGAGCCAAGTTCAAGCCCCTGGTCCCCACCTGAGGTTGGGAAGTTTCCTGGGTGGTGGAACAGTGTTGCAGGTGTCTGTCCTTCTCACTGTCTCTCTATTTCTCTGTTTCTCACCCTCTATTGAGAGAGGTGGGGATGAGAAATGGCATCAGAACAGTGGTGTCAGAGTCACAGCAATAATGCTAATGGCAAAGCACACACACACACCACACGTGCACAATTAGTAGTGTCAGATGTATTCCAAATGCTGCCAGGCTAAGGATTCACTTTCAAACTCAGCCATAAACAATAAAGAGTGAATACTGGAGTTCAATCAGGAAAAGGACAGGAACACCTTACTGCTTCAAAGTGTCTGCCCTAAAAACTCCTGTGGGATATATCCTAAGGAACCCAACACATCCATCCAAAAAGATCTGTGTACACATATGTTCTTGGCAGCACAATTTATAATAGCCAAAACCTGGAAGCAACCCAGGTGTCCAACAACAGATGAGTGGCTGAGCAAGTTGTGGTATATATACACAATGGAATACTACTCAGCTGTAAAAAATGGTGACTTCACTGTTTTCAGCTGATCTTGGATAGACCTTGAAAAATTCATGTTAAAGTAAGTCAGAAATAAGTCAGAAACAGAAGGATGAATATGGGATGATCTCACTCTCAGGCCGAAGTTGAAAAACAAGATTAGAAAAGAAAACACAAGTAGAACCTGAACTGGAATTTGCGTATCACACCAAAGCAAAATACTCTGGGGTGGGTTTGGGGGGAGAATACAGGTCCAAGAAGGATGACAGAGGACCTAGTGGGGGTTGTATTGTTAAATGGGAAACTGGGGAATGTTATGCATGTACAAACTATTGTATTTACTGTTGAATGTAAAACATTAATTCCCCAATAAAGAAATTTAAAAAAAAACTCCTGCAGAAAACTCATAACTGAAACGTCAATAAGCAACTGACCCAATAAACGACTAATCAAGGCTTAATTTAAAGACTTAGCACATATGTACTGCATACAAGTGTCACCATTCAGAAAGACACCAGAGAGGCTGGGGAGATGACTCAGTGGTAGAAGACGTGTGAGGTTCTATGTTCAATTCCCAGCACTGCATAAAAATAAAAATGATTAGAACAGGGGCTGAGGAGTGGCGCACCTAGTTAAGCATGCCCATTATCTATCATGTATGAGGACTGGGCTCTAGTCCCTGGCCCCCACCTGCAGGAGGAAGCTTCACAGGTGGGGAGGCAGAGCTACAAGTTTTCACCTCTCAGTTTCTCTCTGTCCTATCAAATAAAAGGGGAAAAAATGGCTGCTGGGAGCAGTGAATCTGTCATGCAGCACTGAGCCCCAGCAATACCACTGGTGGCAACAAAAGGGATAAAGAATAGGAAAGCTATAAAGGGAGGGGACTGGATATGGAGTTCTGGTGGTGGTAGCTGTGTGGAATTGTACTCCTCCTATCCTATGGTCTTGTCAATATTTCTATTTTGTAAATAAACATTTTTTTTAAATTGCAAAAAAAAAAAAAGAAATAAAAAACCAAACAATGACTAGAATATCACGAATAACTAATTGAAACTCCAATATCTCCCTCTCATGCACAATAAAAAATTAAAAAGTTATCAGAACAAATCAAAATGAGCCTATAGAGAGAATATGGATTCTTAGATATAAAATTCTACTTACTACAATGAATTTGTAACTACTTTCTGTAAGGCAGTTTAAATGATCCTATTATTTGGATAATAATAACTTCATTAAAATGAAGTTATAGTTTTACTTCAATTCTCTATTAAACCAAGCATGCAAAATTGCTTACCACCAAGTAATAAACAAAAGTGATTACCTCACTCCATGTTACTCCTGTTCGGTTAAGGACTAAAGTCTTCAGTGTGGAAAAGGTTCCGGGTAGAGATTGTAAGCCAGAGGGAAATTTTAGTTTATTTTCACTGTGTAGAAAAAGAAGACACGATGTATGGTATTTATTGCTATACAGAGGGTGCAACTGAAATAGTTACTGAAAACAACAATTTGGTCATTTATGTGTGCAACATAAGGAAATAAAGCAGATGAATGGAACATAATAACAAAAATAAACCAGTGGGAAATACAACCAAGTTTATCAGAAGGGAAGGGTTGGAGTCAAGAGTGGAGGGAAAAAAAAAAGAAAAGGAAAGCAAAGAGAAGCAAAGAAAAGAAAAGAAGAGAAGAGAAAAGAAAAGAAAAGAAAAGAAAAGAAAAGAAAAGAAAAGAAAAGAAAAGAAAAGAAAAGAAAAGGAAAAAGGAGGGGCCGGCAGTGGTGTACCCAGTTAAGCACACATAGTACTAAGCATAAGGATCCCGGTTCAAGCTCCTGCAGGAAGGACGCAAGTGGCGAAGCAGATCTGCAGATGGCTTTCTCACTCTCTCAATTTCTCTCTGACCCATCTAATAAAATGGAAAAAATGGGGGCCAGGTGGTGGCGCCACACCTGGTTGAGTGCACGTAGTACAATGTGCAAGGACACGAGTTCGAGCCCCTGGTCCCCACCTGCAAGGGAAAAGCTTCATGAGTGGCGAAGCAGGGCTGCAGGTGTCTCTCTGTCTTTCTCTCCCTCTCTATCACCCCCTTCCCTCTTGATTTATGACTGTTTCTATCCAATAAATAAAGATAATTAAAAATAAAATAAAAAGGAAAAAATGGCCACCAGGAGCAGTGCATTCATAGTGCTGGTACTGAGCCCCAGCAATAATCCTCGAGGAAAAAGGGAAGTGGAAGGGGATAACTCTGGTGTCAATCAAGAACAAAAAAAGAAAAAAAAACATATTAATCAATTCATATTAAAGTATGTGTTAGAGGGAAAAGTCAGAGTACGTTAAGTTGAGGTAATTCAAGCAGATAGTCTTTGCCATCTCATTCCCACAGGTTGTTAGGGACCTCAGAGAGATTAGGGGCTATATGTTATGCAGCAATTAAATGACAAAGCCTTCATACCTGAGAGTCAGAGATTCTAAGCGTTTAAGTTGATCTGCAATATTTATCACTTCATCCCATGATGACAATAGGTTTTTTGACAAGCTTAACACTCTAATATCTAAAAGTGCATGTTAAGAAACAGTAATATACAAAGATTTATGGAAGATGTTAAATTTTTATTTATAAAATGGAAATATTGACAAGACTATAGGATAAGAGGGCTACATTTCCACACAATTCCCACCCCCAGAACTCCGTATCCCATCCCCTCCCCTGATAGCTTCCTTAATCTTTATCCCATTGGGAGCATGGACTCAGGGTCATTGTGGGATGCAGAAGGTGGAAGGTCTGGCTTCTGTAATTGCTTCCCCACTGAACATGGACATTGTCAGGTTGATCCATAATCCCAGCCTGTAGTAGTTACCTCTTAATTCAGGAGCATGAGGTCTTTAACTTTTCACTGCATACCCTCTAATCTACTAAAAATGTTTTTAATGAGTACATATTACTTTTAAGTTGTAAAAGAATCAAATTGTTCATTCAGAAACTAAAAAGCTTACCACATAAATTTCAGATGATCGTGATCTAGGAGATGGGACCATGGATAACGTATTGGACTCTCAAGCATGAGGTCCTAAGTTCAATCCCTGGCAGCACATGTACCAGAGTGATGTCTGGTTCTCTCTCTCTCTCTCCCTCTCTTCCTATCCCTCTCATTAATAAATAAATAAAATATTTTAAAAAAAATTTCAGACGATAATGCACAAATGAATAAGAACCAAATGTTATAGTGCTATAATATTTTAGCATTACTTCATTAAAAAAAAAAAAAGGAAGGGAAAAATAGTGATGGTAATCTTGATTTATTAAGCACTTAAGTGGACACATAGGTCATACCCTTGGCACTGCTTAGTAGCCAAATGTCCACACTGAACACATACCTGGATTCCCGTGGTACACCATTATAATTTGCAGGAATCTCCAAATAATTAATGTCTTCTCCAGGGGGGACAATAGGAGTTGCCTTACACAAACAAGTGGACACATAGGTCATACCCTTGGCACTGCTTAGTAGCCAAATGTCCACACTGAACACATACCTGGATTCCCGTGGTACACCATTATAATTTGCAGGAATCTCCAAATAATTAATGTCTTCTCCAGGGGGGACAATAGGAGTTGCCTTACACAAACAAGTGGACACATAGGTCATACCCTTGGCACTGCTTAGTAGCCAAATGTCCACACTGAACACATACCTGGATTCCCGTGGTACACCATTATAATTTGCAGGAATCTCCAAATAATTAATGTCTTCTCCAGGGGGGACAATAGGAGTTGCCTTACACAAACAAGTGGACACATAGGTCATACCCTTGGCACTGCTTAGTAGCCAAATGTCCACACATACCTGGATTCCCGTGGTACACCATTATAATTTGCAGGAATCTCCAAATAATTAATGTCTTCTCCAGGGGGGACAATAGGAGTTGCCTTACACAAACATTCAGAAGCACTAAATGATGTGGGAATTCAGGGAGTGATT